>NC_079431.1:22189783-22274783 GCF_026213295.1 Gadus chalcogrammus
CACAGAAGCAGAATAGTGAGCCGTGGGCGTGTGAAAGGGTGCCTCTGACGTACGGTAGTAGCCCTCCGCATCCGTCCAATTGTCTCGAAGGTTGGGGTTCTCCTTGAAGTCCTTCCCCACGCCCGCCGCACGCATCCTGGCGTTCTGCACACACACACACACACACACAGACACACACACAGCGACAACAGTTAACACACGTACTGCAGAAAACGCCATCTTTCAGCTCGACGTTACCAATGCATCCGATTTATGCGTGTTTACACAGGAGAATGGCGTGCGCATGTGGAACTCACGTCAAAGTCGGCGGCGAACATGTCGTCCGACTCGGTGAACATAATTTCTTGGGGGCCGAGGGCTTCTTGGGGTTGGCCCCTGTGGGAGACACACACACAGCGCCGGGAGGGGACGACAGGGGAGGTCAGTCTGTGCAGTACGTACCCGGGGTTGTAAAGCACAGATGCATAAGAGAACATGGTGTGGGGGTTCACATACGCGTGAGAGACCACTACATGCTGGCAGTGGTGGGGGGGCAGAGAGAGCCCCAGACCTGGACTACAAGCCAGCAACTGAATGAACACACCGACAACAGAGAGGAACAAGAGTCACATGGCCGCTCCCCCGCTCCACCAATCAGAGAAGAGCAGCGGTACAGTAGCCTGTGAGAGATGCGTGTTTGAGTGGGAGAGATCGCTATGCATTTATCCCACGTTAACACCATGTTCCCCTTTTCATATCAACAGGGGTTACTCGTCAATTATCAAGCGATTGATAATGGATGAAGCAACCATTGGAACAAGTCTACCCAGATCTAAACGTTCAGTAACGTGTGTCTCAATCAATAGCATATACAGGTTATTCTGACATCTGATCAAAACTAGACATGCTCCAAGTACAAAAATACATAGATGTTAAACTGCTTAGCCTAATTTCTGCAAATCTGCTCACATTGACTACCAAATACAATGCCTTGCCCAATTGCAGGAAGAAATGTCGGGGGATTGAACCCAGCATTTCAACAGCACATCACACTAGATTAATCCGCCACCCTACCCCATATCTGTGTACAGACAGACGCACCACGACACAACGGGAAACTCAACGACCGGGCGTCTCCACCAGGGGGCGGAAACACTCCTCGATTAAGCGCAACCCACGCATGCAATTAATCACCGTGGCAACGCCGGGCGGCGGTGCTCATTACCGTCTTTCTCCTGGGCGATGAGGTTGTGCTTGGCCTTGATGCTCGCCTCAAACGTGTTGAGGTTCTCGCGCTCGTATTCCTTGACGTCGGCCGCCACACGCTCCAGGACGTCGTCGGGGGAGGGCGAGCGGCTGCGCGCGCTGCTCTGGGGGCTGCTGGGCTCCGACGCCATGGTGCCCTCGTCGGTCCCCAGCTTGTATTTCTGGAGCCCAGACCACAGTCACACATACAATATATATACATTCATGGGCCATGATGACTGACGTGTATTCTGCTCCATGTTGTGGGAAGCAGCAGACATTGAGAGAGGCAGTAGCTATTCCAGGTGTTGGTGGGCAATGGTAAATAATAACAGACCTGGACGATGGCCAGCCGCTGCTGGCGTCTCTGTTCAATGAGAGCCTCTTCGTCCACCTCCTCACCGTCAAAGTCCTCTAGGCTGCACCGACACACACACAGACACACACACACACACACACACATTAGCACTCATCAGTCATCACACTAAAACGGAAGGCGAATACTATTTCAATAGAATGTTCCTTCAACACCTGGGGTGCGTTCCAATAGCAATTTCATTTAAATATCCAGATGTTTTCCTCTGGCCCACTTTGCCAAGGCGTAGGAAGCTAGAGAAGGGCTCGGCTGGCTCATTTCTTTCTGCTCCCGGATCTCCAACCTCCACTGGCTGCTACTGTGGTCTCCACTAGGGCGGGGGTCACCAAACCTCTCAACACCGACCCCCACAAAATCCCTGTTGCATATTGCCTTGATTGACGGATGCCTCACCTCAGTGGTAATCACTTTAGGGGTCCCCGCACACTTTGGGACCCCCTGCACTGGGGTGAACCACCCAGGAAACAACTTTGGGGACGCGTCCAAGATCAACCGTTTCTTCCTTGTTTATTCCACACCACGCGGCCTCGGTGCATTCTGGGTACTCACACTTCTTCTCCGGAGGACTCCTGGTCCACCTTCATGCCTTCGGACAGGCTGCCCTTGAACTTGTCCTCGTCGCGGCTCCTCCTCCTCCTCCCCCGCTCCCTGGAGAAGGAGCGGCGGTACTGCCGCGGCCGGCCGTAGCGGTCCCGCTCATCCGACCTACGGGACCAGGTGAGGGACACAGTTATTCACCATACGTGTCTGGTGGCCATCTTGGATCTAAACTATGCTGGGACGGGGTCCTATTAAGCCCTTTTCCCACCAGACAAAAACACCCACTAACATGGGGTCTGGGCGATTTGTCCTGATAATAAAAAAATGATGCTTCACAAACTGCAAGAAACCAAGAATGCAAATTAATCAAATAAACTGGAGAAAAAAAACAGCCCTAGTCTTGAGTTGGATAGGTTACCATCTACATTACTTCCTGGGGCCAGTGACTCTGCAGTAGTCACCGGCTCCAGCTCCAATCGGCCGTGACAGAAACATGAAACCCCTGGTTACCACGCAAATTTTCTGCATATGCGAAAAACCTGCATACACGCACTCATTTTGGGTTGAAACACAACCTCTAGTCTAGGGCAAAGAGTTTATCTTCGAATACGATATGCCGAGTCGTGAATTAAGGTCATATAATTGGCAATGGTGTTGCTCATATAGAAAACAGCAAAAGCCATATTGAAAAAGCAGCGCACACCTTGAGAGAACCCAGCGGGTCCAACCTAATGAGGTGTCTTTGTGCGCCCCAGGGGGCCTGAGGGCGTGAGCCTGTTTTGCTCTCACCTGTGTCTCAGAGGAGACCTGCTCCGCCTGCGGGGAGAGAGGCGTCGCCGTGGTAGCGGGGAGCGGCTGGGGCGGCGTCGCGCAGCCAACCGGGGGCTGAGCTCCCGGGACCGGGCCCTGCCCGGAGGCCCGTCAGGACGCAGACGCTTCCTGGAGGAGGGGACAGAGAGCTGTTAGACACACACACGAACCTCAACGCTCAATGGCCAGGTAACAACCCTTGACACACAACCCATCACCAGCCTGAAATAGAGATGATAACAGCTTGAGTGAATGAATGGTTCAAGGGGACAAATGTCACCTTTAAAAAGGTGACAAAAAAAAGGTGACTAATAACACGCACACCACTAGGTGTGCGTGTTATTAGCCGTTACAAGCACTTGTGATGTCATTCGAGGCAGATTTTCATAACGGCTTGTTATGAAAATCTGTGTGTGAAAACCTGGTGGTATTACATGTCTCCTCTAATGGACGAATGATATGACTCAATAAATGAATGGCTGAATGAATGAATGACAGATGCCTTGATGAATAAACTACTGAATGAATGGTTGCAGAGCGCTCCTACCTCAGCGGGGACTCGGGGCGCTCGGCTGCGTCTCTCCTCCGGGGGTCCGGCGAGCGGGTGCGGCCCCCCCTGGGCGGAGAGCGCGGCCTGGAGCCGCTGCGGACTGCGGCCCTCTCCGGGGCGCTGGCAGGGGCCGGCTGGGGGGCCTTGAGGCGGGGGGAGGAGCTGCGGCGGCGCGGGGAGGCGGCGAGCGCCCGGCGGTGGGGAGAGCGGTTCTCCTTCCCGGAAGAGGCGTCCTTGGAGGGGGACTTGGTGGGCCTCTTGTCCCGGTCCGCGTCCGAGCGACCGGGCCGCTCGCGATCTCCCGGACGGGACGGGCGATCCTGCGGGGGTCTGATGTCGGCCTGGGGGGGCGTGGGGCGCTTGTCGGCGCGGCCGGCCCTCTGCTCCGCCCTGCGGCCCCCAGGGGACGGGGACTTCCTGGTCCTCTCCTTGGAGCGCTCCGAGCTCTCTGGCCCCCTGCGCTCCTTGGAGCGGCTCCGCCCCCCGCGGCCCTTCTCCTTCCCGCTGGCCTCCTTGCTGCTCTTGGCCGCCTTCTCCGCCTTCGGCTCCTTGGCCGCCTTCTCCTTTTCCCTCGAGCGGCTGCGGCTGTGGCGCTTGGAGGCAGACTTCCCGGCCTCCGTCGATTCCCGCCGAGACTTCCCGCTCCTCCCGGCCCGCGGCGACCCTGGGGGTTTACCGGCACGCTGACCGTTCCTGACCCGGCCCTCGCCGTCCCCTCCACCGCCGGCGGCGGCACCACCGGCACCACCGGCAGCGGCAGCCCCGGCCCCCTCCTCCGAGCCCGAGTTGTAGCCCTGCAGTATGAGGCCCATGCCCGACTGAACCTTGCCCTCCATCAGCTGGCTGTCCAGCTCCGCCTTGATCATGGCGCGCTGCTTCTCCAGGTCCTCCAGCAGGGCGCGGTCGTCCAGGCTGGGGTTCCCCGATGACGGGGACGACTCAGTCTTTTTGTGTCCCGAGGCGCCGAACAGGGCGGCGGCGGTGGCGGCGGCGGGCGAGGAGCCGTCCTTGCGCTTGTGTTTGCGGTGCTTGTGTCGGTGTTTGCGCTTCCGCTCCTTGTCCTCGTCGGAGGCGTGCTTGTGCTTTTTGTGCTTGCTGCGGTGCTTGTGTTTCTTCCTCTTGTGTTTGCCACCACTACCGCCGCCACTGCCTACGCCACTGCCAACGCCACTCGGCTGTTTGGTCTCCCCTTCCTCAGCCTTCTCTCCGTTAGTCTCCGCCTCCTAGCATCACAACACAGCATGAGTACCAGAGCACACAACTGTCACATGTCCATTGTGTATTAGTATCGTATAGTATGTCCCGTTGTCCGTCACAAAGTTTTATTTATTTGAATTATTATAGTTTTACTTTTAAAAGAATAAATAATAATACATTTGTTGCATTTATGTAATGCTTTTCAAGGGCCTTAAATTGTTTCACCTAGTGAGTACACATTTGTGTGGGAGGTATCACACCTCAACGATTAGCACTATAAAAATAACCACATCATATTCGTTATCTACTTTGGGACACAGAACAATGACCAACAAATATTAGTTTAAACGATTTACCCAAATCTTGGTCAAGTTGATGGATTCAAATAAAATCTATGTATATTGTTTGTTTACACCTATGAATAAATCCCAGTGGAATTTATTATGGACGAAAGACGATCGAAAGACAATCCATCCCATTGTGATGATGGTGCAAGATCAGACCAAGCAGTCCGTACCTCTTCCTCCTCCTCTTCCTCAGACAAATCTCCGCTGTCTTCATTTCCACTTCGCTCGTGGCTTTCCAGGTCCTGCTTTCTGTAAATGAGAACACACAACATTCCACTTACTATCTCTGTATACATATCAGCCGACCACCTATAACAGTCTGACTGTTGTTCACAACAATACATTTCACTTGAATTGATGCTTGCGACATGATATTGTCGTTTCACTGTATTCTTTAGCACAACATCTTATGTTATCTGGTGACTGTTCCGTTTCATGTATACAACGCAACTTAAACATAGTCTTATTTAACTTTTCGTATGGGTGACTAGTTTGATGCTAGGCCGGTGTTTACAGATTACAGACTGGAACTGTGCGTCAGTATCGCGACAACACATGTGAACTTGGATCACAAATGTAAGTAACACGCCTATGCAGTAAATACTTTCAGTATTGACATGATTGTGATTATGATCCCACTTTATATTGACATCCTTTCCCCCCGCTCTCCTCCGCTTATCCGCCTTGACGGTTTACTAGACAACGTTAGCCAATAGATGCTAACATAGAGCTAGCAGACTTCACCGAGTTCTAACCTTTAGGCTAATTAGGTCCCCGCTGTGGGGTCCTGACGTCATTTATAACGGCGTGCCCGGTCTACTGCTACACGGCTAGTCACGCGCATTCATAAATAAAATAATGCTACACTGGAGGATGCATCACTACTATGGGCTAACTACTATGTGTGGCTAAAAACGTTAGCTTAGCCAACCTTAGCCCAGCGCTAGCTAGCCCTCGCAACAACACTATATATCGTGCTAAATGCTCAGCAGTCGCGATGCTACTCAACAGAATCGTCCTCGAACTCAATGCGAATGCAATACGTAACGCTAGTCATAATAAAAGTGTATGTTAGATTTAAAAACGCCTTACACGTGTTCGTTGCCGTTATTCATACTTCTGGACGCGATGTCCATCTCAACGTCGGCCATTTTGCTCAATCGAAGGCCACTCGTCTTCTTCCGGTGTTTACAGGAAGAGGTCACCATGACAACACGCACAGAGCCCGCTCTCTACAGCGCTGGCGGCGGTGCGCAGTAGTGTAACTTGCGGAGGTTCCACTAGTAGACACAAGGAGGCGCCTCGGATCCTCCTGTTTGCTCCTTTAATAACATTGTCTGTAATATTCATGCGAATTCGTACGGGAAGTGTATTAATTATTATTGCCACAATGAGTAAAGGTTTAATCCCATTTGAGGAGTTTTAGTTAACGGATGCTCAGAAAAGGTGTGATGGCAATCTGACATGGTGTGTACATGATATTCTTCTGAATACTTAATCGTTAATAATAATAATATCCTGACTACCCAGACATATATCTGAGACGACGAGTGGGAGAGCGAAAGCAAGAGAGACAAACTCCAAAGGGAAGGTGTGAGAAAGCGAGAGGGAGAGTGGTAGCAGGGGCTGTAACTTCCACCCCTTTACAGCAGAGCCTCCCTGATTTATGCGCGTAGAGGCATGTTTGGCCGAGATTCAAGTGTCTGAAATGGAGACATTAGATATCCCAGGAGAAAACCCCTGGCCAGATACGCAGAGTAAATGACTCCTCTCTTTTAGGTGTGTGTAAGTAAGTAGGCCCACTGTACACAGAGTCTGGTCTATTTACGATTTAGTCATGTGGCATTCATCCAAAGGGACGTACAGTGAATACAGAGACAGGTCATTAAAGACCAGATAGGGGTTAGACAGTACAGAGACATGCCAGGAAGGAGCAGGTAGGGATAAGACAGTACAGAGACAGGTCTTGAAGAGGTTGGATAGTACAGAGACAGATCATGAAGGAGAAGGTAGGGGTTAGACAGTACAGAGACAGGTCATGAAGAGGTTGGATAGTACAGAGACAAGGTCATGAAGGAGCAGGTAGGGGTTAGACAGTACAGACAGGGCATGATGGGTTGGATAGTACAGAGACAGGTCATGAAGGAGCAAGTCGGGGTACCGTTAGACAGTACAGACAGGGCATGAAGGAGCAGGTAGGGGTTGCCTGCAGGTAGGCTGCAGACATTTGGGCTCAAATCTAGTACCTTTAAGCTGGGAGTCAATTTATAAAAATAAAAATAACGGAAATGATGGTGGCCTCAAATCGATGGAGAAACTAAGGTCTTCTCTACCCTCCCCCTGAACCAGACCACACAGCCATACACCTCACCATGGAGAGCGGGCCAGGAGTCGGAGCGTCTGTCTTGACAAAGACAACCCCGGGAGAGAGGGCCGTAAACATGGCCGACTGACTGGTTTGTTAAGACCTCAGTCCATTATTAGGTCTGTAAAAAAAAAAACTCTCTACTGTTCACCACCCCTAGCTCCCATTGTAGCCTTTTTTTATCGCTTTTGCGTGTCTTTAAGGATGGCCCCTGGAGTCATGGCTCCTGATGTCGTCCTAGTAACAACCCCCCTTTCCCAGAATGCACTTTGTATGATTCTGAGAAACACCAGTGTGTCTTCATCTGGGCAGATGTTCTTTGTTCCTATGTGTGTATGCGTGAGTGTGTGAGTGTGTGTGTGGGTGTGTGTTTTATGAGGTCTGATGTTCAGTGATCTGGGAGAACAGAAGCTGTTGAGGGTTTGGGTCGTGGAGCACAGGGTCTCTGAGCCTGTGGGCACCATATGCTGCTGTCTCCGGGCTGGAGGATTGATGTCGTCTGTGAGGGGAGGCCAGGCGTCGAGGCGTATTCTCCACCCCTCCCGTTGAGCTGACAGGGGTGGACGTTTCGGCGGGGGGTCTTAGATGTAAAACAGTGTGTGTATGCAGTCGTGTGTGTATACATGTTGAGAGTGGAAGGGATGGGTTTGTTTTAAACATGTTGATAGCAGTGCTGTTTTCTGGGATCAAGCAGTATCACGCTGTTGTAGCAGAACTTCTGCTCGTTTCCTGTTTCGTTGCAGATATATTACCGTATTCTACCGTAAAAAGCGCAACGGTACGAGGCATTGAGAATGGGATTTTAATTTGTGTATTTCTTGAGTGGCCATTCTACACAGTGTTGTACCTTCTCAGACACTTTTTACAGTTTACTACTACTGGCCGAGTTTGTGTTCGTCAACTATGCGCTTACAATTCCCCGCCTCCAGCAACATGATTGGTCAAAACAAATATGTAGCAAAAGAACACTCATATAAAGTCTGATTTGTGAGACTAGAAGCACTGCAACAAGTAAAAACCAACATCAGCTGGAGTCAGTGTCTGTGTGTGTTGGTAAACATTTCAACCTGCTCCATGTAATTAGGAGAGATGGGAAACAGTTTGGTTCTGATGGGAGTGCGGAAGACCTACATGGAAACCCAAAGATATTCTTCTTCGCTAATGTCCACAGATAGGCTTAGAGCCAGATAATGTAACCCCCAACCTGCTACTAAATCTCACAAAATGGCGTGTCAACAAATGCAAAGTGGGAATGGGTAAAAGTGTCTGCTAAGTGACTACATTATTAATTATGAATATGTTTATCTGGCAGGATTTCCAGTGAACGTAAGATGTAACAAAGAAACAACATTTCCCGGTTTGACAAAAGGACCCCTTTGAGGGTAAGACATGTTTACAACAAGTTTATAAAAAGTTTATAACAAGTTCAACTACTCTGTGATTTTTGAGTTTCCCTAAAGGCAAACCTTTAAGAGAGCAAGGTTTGACCATAATGTAATGACTGCATGTAATAATACCTTCAGCCATATTGAGCTTTTTTTTTCGCAAGGGAGGGCTTTTAATGTGAAAGGGCCCAGAGCAATGATACTGCTGGCAAAACGAGGTGGTGTTTATGTAAATGACAGTGCTGGAGTCTGAGTCGAGATGAACTCCAGGGAGCAATTTCAAACCAGATCAGTTAGTTACACAGTCTTCACTATCAAATGTGAACACACAAGTGGAGCTGAGAGTGAGGAACAAGAGTTGCTGATATGGAAGCTATTGTTTTAGGGAATCTCGAATATGAATAAAATTTGACGTAATCAAATTAACATGGCTAATTATTTATAGCCATGAGTAATACGACTTGCCACTTATTCAGCTGCAATATTCATTCCTCCAATGAGAAATTATAATAACGGACAGATGGTGAAAGGGTTAAAGCAATCTGTGAGGGAGCAGAGGCATAACAATTTAAGAAGTTGGGGTCGCAAAAAAGTTTGGCTCCAAAAGTGGGATCCTGGGCCCAAAAAACAGTTGCATTTAAGTCAGCTTGAAGCACGGAGGGTTGGAAGCATTGCTGTATTTTTCCATTGGAAACGGTATCACTGAGCTAAGAGAACACACGTACTAGATGGTGAGGAGGCAGAATGTGCTGAGAGTAGCCGCGGTCTCACCGCAGATGCAGAGCTCGCTGCCTACCGACTGATCCTGTTATTAAAGACGGAGGGGAACTCATAGCCACAGTCCACTGGGCTTTGACTCTGTGACTGTATGACTACTGTGTCTGTGTGTCTGGAGGTCTGCTTGTCTAATTGTCTGTCCTTCTAGCCGTCTCTCTGTCAGACTGTCTGTAGCTGTCCCTATGCATCTGTTTGTTTATCGATCTGCCTATCAGGCCACATGTCCATCCAGCTATTTATTAAGTGCATGAATATAGCAAGTTTTTGATGTACCATCGTTTAATAATTGTCTTTTGAATAAAATCTCACAGGAAATGTAAATTGTATCATAAAAAGCACAAATTTAGCTTGTTGCAACATTGTTGCACATCGAGTAAAGTCGAAGTAATTTCCATTCCCTCCTCGGATAGGACATGTTGTCTAGCAAGGCACGCCAGAATGCCTGGATAGGAATGTATATGTTGTGGAACGCAGAGAGAGACCCCCTGAGAAACATATCAACATAGAAAACCATAACCCCCCCCCTCCTCTATGCAGTGTGATTTATACAGGCCCGGTGTCGCAGGGGGGCAGTTCTGAGGCGAGAAGAAAAGAAGAGAGACGGGTTGCAAGGATGATTTCCACACCATCTGTCCCCCTTGGAGCTCCATGGGAGAATCTAAACCCGACATTACTTAGTTTATAGCTGCCTTCTTTTGAGTCCTTATGTGTCTCACGGTGATGCTTTTGACCCTTATAACCCACAGCTTTTCCATTGAGTCTATGCTTCCATGCCTTCTGGATGAAGTTTTTTTTTAAAACATAATGATAATTAAACCCGCCGATCACCTCCATGAATAATCATACACCATCCAAACAACTATCTGTCCATCTATCCTCATACACACATCCATCTATCCACCCGTCAATCCCTCTCTCTCTTTCTCTCTCAGGATAGATGGATGGATCCGTCCATCCATCTCCATCTGTCTTTCCATCCATCAATCATCCATCAATCCATCCATCCAACCATCAATCATCCATCAATCATCCACCCATCCACCCATCCATCCATCCATCCACCCATCCATCCATCCATCCACCCACCCACCCACCCACCCATCCATCCATCCATCCATCCATCCACCCACCCACCCATCCATCCATCCATCCATCCACCCACCCACCCATCCATCCATCCATCCATCCATCCATCCACCCACCCACCCATCCATCCATCCATCCAGCCATCCACCCACCCACCCATCGATCGTAGCATGAGGGGTTATCCTCATCAGCAGTGGGTCGTTCACCACTCCATCCTAACCCGAAACCGCATCACCACCGCTACACCCTGCTCTCCTATAGAGCTATTAGCAGACTGGGGAAGCTTGTAAACTTTACCGTCACCTTCTACTGCAGGCGGTTATTGCTTCATGGCAGAGAGGAGGGAACAACACACGGTAGTTAGTTATCTCTAGGATACACAGGGCGTGTGTATTTCATGCAAATACTTATCGTCTGCCTTGCATCATCTAGGTAGTTGATGAGACACATTTGCAATAAAAAACGAAGGAAGCGTTGAGTAATCAGATGCATATATTCTTGCAGTTATCAGCATTTAAAGATGCAACACATTCCTTCTTTTGTTATTGCCAAAGAATAGACGGAGCAGGGAGAGACGGATGGGAGTGAGGGGAAGGGGAAAGGGAGCAAGAAGAAAAGTTCGGGCTCGCTGGCCCCGGTTGCATTCTTTGCATATTAATACCCACAGTGTTGAGGAAGGGGAGGAAACTTTCTTGAGCAACCGGAGAGAGAGAGAGAGAGAGAGAGGACTGGGAGCGCCCCTTGGTATATATTGTACTGGGAGGAAAGCTTCTTCTCAATGGACCTATAGGGAAGTCGTATGGTGGGATTCAAGTAGGTACCGAAATCGTACTTGAAAAATACGATTATTTTCGTGTTGGTTAACTGGGGTAAAAGAATCCACTGGATCGCATCGCAGCGCTTCGGCACTGGATAATCGATAACCGCTATTTGGACAACTTTTGACCTCCGGCGTTATCGACTTTGACTTTGGACCGAGTTAGGACGATGTTTCTTAAAACGTCAACATGCCACGTTTGAGACGACGCCTTTGATGGGCTGAGCAGCAGAACAACGACCAGACTCCGGCAGACCGCTCTGGGAAGACGAGACGCTGCGTCTTAAAGTTGTCTCCTCTTGTTTTGGTGTCTGTTTGAATATTTCCGAGACATTCCGCCACAGTTCTCTGGTCGGGGATTCGTTTAGTCTTGGGGGGTCCAATCAAGCAAAAGTGATTCTCTCGGTGGTAGGATGTCGGACTGACGTCGAGGGGAATGGCATCTTCTGTGTTCGAGGGGACGTCGCTGGTCAACATGTTCGTGAAGGACTGCTGGGTGAACGGGATCCGACGGCTCATCATCAGCCAGCGGGGCGATGAAGAGGAGTTCTTCGAGATCAGGACGGAGTGGTCGGACAGGAACATTTTATATCTGCATCGGAGCTACTCGGACTTCGGCAGGCTGTTTAAGAGACTGGCGGAGTCCTTTCCGGAGGACAGGAGTGACCTGTCCAAGTCTCCGCTCTTAGAAGGTTGGTAGTTTGAAAAGTAGTAAATAAAATCCGTGATAACTGATGACATTACAAAATAAAAGGTTTTTTTATCACAAAAACAAAAAAAAGGAATGTAAGCGCAATGTTCCTGTGCTGGAAACTTTAATTTCACGACCTGCCTTAATGTCTATCCTCACTCCTGGGGTTAAATTAGCCCACTGGGCGGTCACAGTGAGGAGACGTCTTGTCACACATCGGACCCGTGGACATCAGTATAATGAGTGATGGACACGGATCTTAATGTAGGCCTACTTCAGATCAGTATTTCCTGACGTCTGACGGATACAATAATGCCTTAATTCTGCTTTTATTATACGAGCCAACGTCATGGAGACCTAAACGAGGTGAACGTCCTAAAAATAAATATATGTCATATTGAATATGCAGTAACTCGACTCAACGCAATTATTGAATACAATTTTATAAACACGTTCACTCATAGTTCAATTATGCATGTCCAAAAAGTTGCGATTTGTTGTATTGTTGAATCAGGCGATACCTGTTGCGCTCTCAGGATTGATGCTGATTTAGGTTTGCAGGTCGCTGATAGGTTCCCTGTGCGTGTGGGTGTGTTGATTTGACCATTAGAGCCAACACGCCTGATCCTCTAAAAGTTTATATCTATGGCCGTCCTCCTGTGTAGAAGAGAGAGAGAGAGAGAGAGAGAGAGAGAGAGAGAGAGAGAGAGAGAGAGAGAGAGAGAGAGAGAGAGAGAGAGAGAGAGAGAGAGAGAGAGAGAGAGAGAGAGAGAGAGAGAGAGAGAGAGAGAGAGAGAGAGAGAGAGAGAGAGAGGGAGGAATGGGTCAGTTTGCCTCCCCTCCCCTCTTATGGAAATAGCTCTCTCCAAGAGTTGTTGACGGTCAGGATTCTGCCACTCAGAAGAGGTGAGCAATGCATTGTGGGAAACGAGACCTGGGCAATGGATTGTGGGAAATGGGCAGTGTATGATGGGAGAAAACGGATGTTGAGATGAACAATAAAAGGTTCAACCCAGGTCTCACTGGTTGAACGGGACTCATAAAGAAAGTGCCTCATCAGGTGATGGATGGTCCAGAAGACCCGCCCCTGTATTCCAGTTGTGTATTTATTTCACACCGGGATGTTGAAATGGACACGAAGTTAGGTTGAGAATGTCGGGCATGTGGAGGACTGGCCGGCCTCTGCCGGTGTTGTCCGTGCGTTACCACGGCGACAGTAGAGGAGGCTGATGTCATGCTGTGGGAAGCTGTCACACAGGGCCTGGCAGAGGATTGGACACTATTTATACCCCTCCCTGAACAAACTTACACTCACTTGTAAATGCATGCAGACGAGATGAGTCAGAAACAAGGAAGGTGTTACATCAAAGGAGACCCTTGCTTGCCCTCAAGCAAAATTAAAAAAAAATGCCTTCTTATGTACGGTATAGTCACTTTTTCCATTTGGCTTTATTGTTGTGCGGGATAGGGATCCGAAGGAAAACAATGCACTACAGGAATAAGGGCCAGACAAGTCCATTAAGGTCCATCCCTTTATACAGCACCCTGCAGAAATAAAGACAGGAATGATTTGGTGCATGCACAAACTTATAGAACTATACTGGTCTTAGGGTGCAGGGGCATGTCTAGACGAGTTAAGTAGGGACGGCCCAGGAGAGGCACAGAATAATATGACATAAGAGGCCCCAATCCACAACACCAAGCCCTTGCAGAGCAGTTTAGAGAATGCATCTTCCCAAATTGTGATTCTTTTATATATATGGCCGATTTAGGTAGGGTGGCAATCGGGTTGGACGGTTACATTTTTGTCAGGCCTCCCGGTGAACAAGCCCCTCACGGGGTGTGATGGAAAAATAGTATAATCACTCTCAGATCTTCTGTTTAATGTCACTGACACAGAAGAGGATGACTGAGTCGGTGGGCTGATAAACACACTGAAGATGACTCATGTCCTTTTAGTTCCTCTTTACTCCAGCTAGTGTCCAGAATTAACTCTGGTCTCAGACATGCAATTTAAAATGCTGACATTCAGGGGAAATGTTGGATTTTACGCTGGATATCAATGCTTGTTATTTTGGACTGGTTGAAAATAGGATTGCTAAAGATAGTTGATGTTTCTCTCTGAGGTGAAAGGTTCTGGGTTTGATCACCTATGTCTACCTGCATCCCTGAGCAAGATGCCCCAATCTTTACCTGCTCCTAATGTCAAAATACTCTGAATTGCTTTGGGCTGAAAGTGTCTGAAAATGACTGCAAAATAGTAGTATGATGCAGTGTTTTGCAACACTGGAGAGAGATCGAAAAAGAGCGCGTGCAGATCTCGAGGGCAGAGGGGTGAGTCCCATCCAACTTCTGAGAAACATGAAGTTGTCCCTCCCGCCCCAATATAATTTCTTTCTGAATATATTAAGTTATTGAAAAAATATGTTTAATAGAAGTTGAGTCCACCTTTAAAGTAATTCACTCTCTCTTTCACTCATACCCCCCCATATAGTGGTCTGACCGTTTGTTACATCAGCTCATTTGATACACGTTGGTCATGTTATTGACGTCCCCACCAGAGAATACTCTGTGTTCCCCTCCTAAGTTGTAATGAGATCTGTGGCCCTTGGGCACATGTGCAACTTATTAAAAAAATAAATGTGTTTTCTGGAGTATAAAAAAATAAGGGAAGCCATCTGCTCTTCTGGTGATTTGTGATTTATGGAAGAAGACATTGACAAGATAATGGCTTCACAAAGAAACGTCCTCACAGGAAGTACGCTGGCACACCGGCTTCCTTCCCCGCGGCAGGAAGTGGACAGCAGGTTCGCACCAGACGGATGTGGAGAAAATACACATCGGGTGGAACCTAGGAAGACAACAACGGATGTTGGAAGTTGTTGTGACGGAGAGGTTTTCTTCATACATATATACTATATATATATTTCCTGTACACATCTAGCAACATTACGTGTTAGAATGTCAACACAGATGAGATAGGAAAGGCTAATTATAATTATGTTACTATTACCATTACATTACAATGACTAATGCTAATGAAAATGCTATTACTGCTCCCAGACTCCCGGACAGACGGAATGTGCCAGAATGTTTGAGCAAGAGCGCTGGAGATGTTGGTGATAAAATAGCCCAAGTCATTCTTTCCAATCCGATGAAATCATACCTTAAGGAGGTATGACGTCATCCCCGCGGGACGTGGAAAACTGTGTGCCACGATGTCACCAAACAACAGCCTTCTCTGTGGTTGATCTGGCCACGTGTGCGTTTGTCGTCAGAGATAAATGAATCGCCGCTGAAGAAAGCCTAAGATCTGAGAGCCCTAACCCTTACACCAATTCAATTTAATCTGTTATTCACTATTTTAAATGTGATTTCTATATAGATATTGCATTATTGCACCAATCAATATACTTTGTAACATACAGAGTTCTCTCTCTCTCTCTCAAAAACCTTTCAACAAATATGCCACCATGAAAATGTCCCTTTGGCCTTCTGTCAAACCCTATGCATTTACGCTTGTGAGAGGTCGGAATCTTTACCACATTTCGTGGTCAGCTTGTTGTGACAAAGATTTTGTTGTGTTACAAGACATGAACGTTGCCTTATGGTCAAATACAATGTACTGACGCGTGCCTTCTCCTGAACTAAACCCCATGTATCTCTTAATGGATGGCAAAAACCTGCCCTAAATATAGCTTTGAATTTGAGCTCTATGAAGATGTTATTACCGTGGTATGTTATTACGGTTATCCCCAAACACCTTGAAACCAAGTACGGGATTAAGTCATTGTATGACGCATATTGGTACACTTGTTCTACAGCTGCTTTAGGTGCTCTGTATTGGTCTTCCACATACCATAGTAATATGGAGCCACCACCGTTCGAGTGAATATTATAATTAAAGGTGGATACTTAAAGTCGTCTTTATTTATCCTGCAATATAAAATGATTAAAATTGAAGGCTGGTAAGCTGTAAACAGTCTCCACAGTGGCATTTTTCCGAGCGGCGCCACTGGAATACAATTAAATAAACCAATATTTAAATGGAAAATATATATGGATTTGATGTTATGTTTTCAGGGATGGTGAAGATCAGAGAAGCCAGTGACATTGAGCTGAAGCTGAACGAAGTGGAGAGACTTCTCAAGAACGCCATCAACCTGCCCTGGAAGGTACAGTAGAACAAAGTAGAGTACAGTGTACTATAGCAGAGTACAGTAGAAAACAGTAGAATAGAGTAGAGTAGAGAGAATAACATCAACATGCCCTGGAAGTCACAGTAGAGTACAGTGTAATATAGTAGAGTTCAGTAGAGTAGAATACAGATGAACAAAGTTAAGTATAGTAGAGCAAGTAGAGCAGAGTAGATCACAGTTGAGTACAGTATAATACAGTTGAGAGAGTATCGGAGATCTTCTAGTAGTAGAGTGAGTTGAATATATCGATTTTTGGTTATGCAGTAATGGTGACGCCCAACCACAAGGTATTGGGTCCTATTAAAAATGTCCACCGCCTTACTGTACCTCCTTCTTACTCCCTGTTAGTCGCTTGTGGATAAAGGCGGCCTCTAAGTAGTGAACAGTCACTTCTACAGGCCGAGGCCAGCATATTTTCCTTGTAACTTGACCACAGGAGGAAGATGGTATTGCGTTGACAATAAGAGGAAGCCATGATCCACCGCAGCCACAGCTGCAGGGTCGCGCTGCGCTTCTCCACACTTAATGCTTCGTCAACAAGTTTATGAGCTCAGGACGGAATGTGTTTTCTCCGCCAAAATATAGTGATGACACGGCACTGTTGGTGTTGATTACCAACTCTACTCTACATTAAGGGCGGGCGAAGGCTGAGAGTTGTTCATTTGTACTTTGTCATTTTTTGTTTAGTTGTAAAGACAATACAGATTTTTTTATTAGCTTGTATTCATGTGATACCTCTTTTGGCAGTCTGCTGAGTGTGAAATATTGCAGAAAGGGCTTAAAACATTTCCTTGCTATGATGATTTAAATAACGGTTCCCTTCGGAACTGAAGTGGGCAGTCCTTGAAATTTGGGTTGTTGTCCTATGCGCCTTGAAAGGTTGTGAACCACTGCTCTACGTGACTGTATATTATAAGCTATATATAATATTTATTTATAGATATATCGCTCTCTATCTAGTTCTCCAGGTCAGAGGTCATGCTGACGTTCTTCGAGCGCTCGCCCTTGGACCAGGTGTTGAGGAACGATAAGGTCCACAGAATCCAGCCCTGCTTCCAAAGCCCTCTCAACATATCAGGTACATCCTCATCGCATTAAGGTCCCAGTGCGTTAAGGCCCCAGTGAGTTAAGGTTACAGTGAGTTAAGGTTACAGTGCGTTAAGGCCCCAGTGAGTTAAGGTTACAGTGCGTTAAGGTCCCAGTGCGTTAAGGTCCCAGTGAGTTAAGGTTACAGTGCGTTAAGGTCCCAGTGCGTTAAGGTCCCAGTGAGTTAAGGTTACAGTGCGTTAAGGTTTCAGTGAGTTAAGGTTACAGTGCGTTAAGGTGCCAGTGAGTTAAGGCAACAGTTCGTTAAGGTTCCAGTTCGTTAAGGCAACAGTGCGTTAAGGTTTCAGTGAGTTAAGGTTACAGTGCGTTAAGGTTACAGTGCATTAAGGTCTCAGTGCATCAAGGACTCAGTGCATTAAGGTTACAGTGCGTTAAGGTTACAGTGCATTAAGGTCTCAGTGCATTAAGGACTCAGTGCATTAAGGTTACAGTGCATTAAGGTTACAGTGCCTTATGGTTCCAGTGCAAGCATAAATGTGAGACAACAAACCAGTAGAAGACAACCCTTTGATGTTGAAGGCAGTCTCAGAACATAGGTACAGATGTGCAAACTGGCACTATGTTGGAATGTTTTTCATTCTGGTCCACTTTTGCCCTCCCCACACCTTGGGAAAATCTTTTCGGCAACACTCGTCCCATGCCTAATCTGAAACAATTTGTTGGTTTCATCATTAAAAAAACATCATGTTACAAAATTCAGGTTTTACCGGGCGGGAAGACTTGTTTGCAGGATTAACTTAAGGTTTCTGTAGTTAATAACATAAGTCTTAATATCATTCAGAATTGTGGACATTTTCAGATGACCGTTGAAAGACGGTCGTCTGCAACTCCAGCCTGTAGAGGTGGCTAATGGGATAACGGACATAGTACAGCTGTAAGACCAGGTTGAAACAGTACTGGTATTAGTTGGGGACAAACCTTGATATGGCTACTTGGTTTTCAATGGGCGGGACCTGTATCTGCATCCTGGGGGGGGTTGCAAAAACACGTCCGTAATACCCCCACCCAGGCCAGTCACCATGACAACAGGCCAACAGACCTGGACCTTTCACCCTCACGGTCGGCTAATTTCTTCAGAAGATTGTTTCACAACCACACATAAACTAATGACACAATCGCACTAGTCAGAGAAGACGGGTTGGACCACTCTGTCACCCTGAAAAATATGTACTCAGTACTCCACCCCCCACGTAAACTTAGAGGAGGTTAAGAGGCCTTTGCAGTAATAGGCTCTCAAATAACTGCCTAACTCAATTCAGTTCTTTGATTTGTTTTCTGCATACTGTATTGATTCGGTGCAAAACGGGATTGGGATATTAGGCTTTGATAGGTACATTTATAGCATAACCTAACATTACTTCTTCATGATCTCCGTCCGCTCCAGAGATCATGCGGTCCAATGGGTTCTGTCTGGCCAACACCGAGACCATCGTGTTTGACGAGCGCCTGTCACCAGTGGACAAAGAGAGGCCCTCCTCCACCGACTCAGAGGAACACGCGTGAGTTCCCCTTCACGTTTACATCTGTCGTTTAGCAGCAGACGCTTCTGTCCAGAGGGTCCAACTGGGAAGGTTAGGGAACTCTCAGATATATGGGGTGCCAGAGCAAATGTTTTACTGTAGGGCTAGAGACAGACAACTACTAGGTTTGTTTATTGTGCGGCAGCATTAGTAGATCTGCCCTGCTCTTCATCCTAGGTGGATTATTTTTATAATTAATAAAAACATTATGCGCATATTTTTAATGTGAACTGTGATTTTATTGTTCACTGAATTTCACAGATCTTTGAATACTGCTCTATAAATAAAACTTGACTTGAGTAATAGTCCAGTTCTTAGGGGTCATCTTTAGCAGATAGGATGCTAAAACAACCAACAAAGTAAGCTGTTTAATATATTTGGTGCTAGCACTATCAGAAGCCAGGATTACTCTTCCAGTATGATCCAGTATGACACAACGATGCCAGATGCTCTGCACAGCCTCGGTGTTCGGCTTCATGGATATTTCATCATCATCTGGAAGAGTGCTCTTTGTACTTCCCGATTGGATGTCTGTGTGTGGAATTCCTTGAATGCAAATTTGAACTTCCTTTCACGCACAAACGCACACACCCCACAGGAAAAGTCTCTGTACACCTCTTCCTTCCTCGTCTGGGTGTGTACGGAGCTAAGAGGGAACAAACGCTTTTGTACAAAAACTATGACATTCTTTCCTTTCTCGAGGGATAGAATTTCCCATTTCTATCACCTATAACTGCTACCTGTCTGCATTCATGAGTAAGATGCCCTTCCACCCCTTCCTACTTCATAACAACATCTATCTCCACAATAAAATCATTTTGACATTTTGAATAAAAGTAATAAATATAACCACGCCTGGTGTGTCCCGCTCCCAGGTACGACGACGGAGGCTACGTTCCCCCGGACCCTCTGCCGTGCAACGAGGACACAGAGGCCTACGTCACTAACCTGTCCTACTACCACCTGGTCCCGTTCGAGACCGACATCCTGGAGTGAGGCCCTTCTGCAGGAGAGACGCTTCCTGTGGCTGTTAGCTTAGCTCACGCTAGCTCCCCTGCTAGCACCTCACACCATGCCAAACCGGACGCCGAAGCCCCCGTCTCAGCGGAACACGAAGGCTGTGGCAGCCGCCTGGTCCCGACTTTAGTCCGTCTAGACGGTCTCGGTTGTGGCTGTGATTTGACCGACGAGACCGAACACACATACATGCGTTATCGTTTATTGGTTGGTCTAAAATGTCACCACGTGCCTCTGGTTAAACTCTCTCTGCGAGGACAGTTGGATGGAGATCGTGTTGAGAATGACTTCACAAACTTTTCACCACAAAAGACTTTAACCCCAAAACCAGATAAACTCTTCCCCAACTTCCACTGCAACATAATGTTCCCCTGACTAACTACTCCAACAGCATCCTAGCTTGGTGCGTCTCAAGTATTGTTATTCAGTATTGTGAATCTTTCTTAATAACGCTTGTTTGCAACGCTGTGGTAACATCTTCAAAGAACCTCTGTCAGATCAGCCTTTAACTTCAACTGCTAGCATTTTCCATTTTTTTGTTCTGGTTTGTATCTTTGTGTTTTTGTGAATGTGGTGTTAGAAAGCCACCAGGAAAACATGGCTTGGCTTCAGCAGCAGCAAAGAAACAAACATGAGCAGATATTTTATGTTAAATACATGCTGGCCATGGCCATTCAAATTTTATTTCATATATTTCTATAAAACGTTGCATCGGCCTTATGGACCACACGATTAAAAACGATTTGTTTTATTTTCATTTTACATTTGGGGATTAACATGTCTACCCAACTATAGCTTATATTTATAAATATATATTGTTATATAGGAACAGAGTTCTGCTTTTAATGTTAATACAGACTCTAAAATTACCACTATAAGCTGTGAGAAGGTTTTGACCCTTTAACATGTCCATGATGCATATTTAAGTTGTTTTTTACTAAATCAATATCCTAATGTTTTATTAAACTTAGACTAGATCTAACCAGGGACAAGGTCTTACCAGTATTTGGGAATAAACAAAGAATGGAATCATCTCAATTTTGAAGCAATACTTTTGCAAAAGAAAGAAATGTAAAAAAAAAAAGTTTTGCATAAGGTTTTGTCCTGTAATTGTGTTGAAAGAAGTCTTGTGTTTATCTTGGGAAAACATCCATCCAATTATTTTGTGTTATGTGAACCACAAAAGGAGGTTGTTCTTCAGTGCTCTTTCAGACTTCTCTTTTCTCGTATAGCTCAGCAGAGACACAGCAGGAGCTTCATGCTCAGACTGAAATATACCGAAACAGAAAAACCTTGTACTGTGTCTGCAAGGAACTAACAACTAGGTCATGCTTTAGTTTAGGAACTTTTAGTTTGTAATGAATGATTGTGAATCTCATCTCCAAGGCTAATTCTTTCAAACCACCAAAACCGTGTTGGTCACTTTTCTTTGTGAATAAATGGACAGTAGACTTGGAAGAGCTTTAAGTTTCCTGCGGTTCTCTCATGCTCTTTTGCCATGTTTCAAACTATCATTTTGTTTTCTTTGTACAAAACCTCCATTAACCGGAGGAGGGGATAGCAAACCGAATGGAGAATTAACTTTTCTGTTTCCAAACTGGTGTTGCGAAATAGAGGGTTGTAATGTAAAATGTGACAACTTGATTGTTATCATGACTCTTAATTTAGAAATATTACACAAGAGTGTGTGTGTGTGTGTGTGTGTGTGTGTGTGTGTGTGTGTGTGTGTGTGTGTGTGTGTGTGTGTGTGTGTGTGTGTGTGTGTGTGTGTGTGTGTGTGTGTGTTAGAGAAATGTAGAACACTATTTGGTGAGGATGCTGGGGTGAGGATTTTGGCGGTGAAATGATAGTGTCGGCCACGGTTAGGGTTAGGGGAGAGCGGCATCTTGTGGTCAAAGATATATCTTCTCAGAAATATTAAAACAATTCCCTAACCAGAAAACGTTAGCTCGATGAAATGTAAGCAATTTAAATGCAATCTAGATTACTTTTAAATACATAAGCCTATTTTAGCAGTAAGCCCCCCTGTCAACGGACTTAATGGAAGCCTTGTCTTTATATCTGATATTAAAATAAGGTTCTTATCTTATGTCATATGTTTAGCATAACGATCCATTATCCATTCAAAGCGACAAATACAAATATTTGCACTCAAACAGCGGCTATTGTGAACATCTCTTTCAAACACATCTGTGCGTCCCAAGCGGCCAGGATGCTGCGTCACACTGCGCATGCCCAGCACCATTGAATTCAGCGACTGTATTTCCTGCTCTCTGTTACCTCCTTGCAGCGATGGCTCAAGTCACAGCTTCTCTTCTTTGCGGAGGTATCTACACTTTTGACATATTATGATCGGATTAACCACTATATGTTCCGTTAACGTAACGACCAGAGCGTCCTTGAAATTAGCTCTTTCTTGGTGTGTCAATATGGTTAATAATCAAACAGACCGCATAGACGACATCGTGTCAGCTTGTGATGCTTCCCCTTCCACCACCAGGGTCTTTAAACAAAAAGGCTTGCAGAATTGACATCAATTGCACATTGGTATTACGATGGCGTTGATTGCAATAACCCATAACCTGTGTTTCATGTCGTCGCTCTCTGCAGCCGTCGTCGCCCTGCTGAGTTCAGCGGTGCTGGCGGTGGTCGAAGACCTGGATCAGACGTAAGTGATGCTCTCTTTTCTACAGCCTACCGCCTAGTCTTGTGGTTATTTTGCAGTTTCCTGTGTCTTTTTTTGGTGTCCACGGCATATTTTAGAGATGGTGTCCATCCTCCAACTAGAGAGATCCGATTCAGCCCACACAGTAGGCTACTTTATCAGCATTTTATTCTTGGCTCGAAGAGCTGCTCCATTTTAAACAGGCATTTATACAAATATACTTTAATGTGGATGTGGATGTTATGGTTTACTTTTAGGTGCATTGTGTCAGTTGACTTATGATTGAATGGCAGACTTGTGGTGACCGCCCCTGGGTTAATAACAACACTGCTGACTGGTAGTTTGATGTTTCATGGGTCGCTTCCTACTTCATAAATATTTCGCTGAGTATGAAGAGTAAACCTGAAACATTGGGTGATTTGGTGGGAAAATGGCAATCAACAAGAATTGTTTTCTTCGAGATTTAAACATGGGCGCTTTTTTGAACCATTGTGTGGGTGGGGCCCTTTGACAGTAACTGCCACTCAGTAATTTGGGCTAGTTTCAACAATGCCTGTACTGATTTACTGATTTACTGTACTAATGCCTTGACTGATTTATCTTTGCATTGACATTTACATTGCTCATACTCAAATTGTGCATATATATATATATATATATAGATAAATATATATATATATATATATATAGATAAATTGTTGTAAATATTATAGTTTATACAGAATAAAGTTTCAATAATAGTTGTTACTCTTCATTTAAATACAAGATATTTACAAATGTCTACTTCTGTCCTCTTCTTTCTGCTGCTGTAATGTCCCGCCTGGGATTAATACAGTTTCTATTATCGTATCTTATCTCACCCTCCAATCTGTTCTTAGAACAACAATCAGCTCTCATTCATTCAGTAAAAGCCGATGGTTCCGGCCGGGCTATTTCCATGTTGTGTGTCGGATGCACTGTAATCAGCTTTCAAATCAACGATCGTATTTGACTATATTGCTCTGCAAAACCTCTTTCCTCAACCATCCATCAATTTTCCAACAGATTTAAAGACACCCGCATGAATGATATCTGGCTGGTCGATGTGAGTGTTTATACACACACACACACACACACACACACACACACACACACACACACACACACACACACACACACACACACACACACACACACACACACACACACACACACACACACACACACACACACACTTTAAAATCCTTACAGTATGTAATTTGTGTTATTTTAATCCAAAGTAAATTACGTTACATTAACCTCCCTTAAAGAGCTCTTTAAATATCTGTGTGTGTGTGTGTGTCCAGTTCTACGCGCCATGGTGCGGCTACTGTAAGAAGCTGGAGCCCGTCTGGGCCGACGTGGGGGCTGAGCTCAAGGCTTCCGGGTCACCGGTCCGTGTGGGCAAGATGGACGCCACGGCCTACTCTGGTGAGAACCCCCTGGAGCCTACATGATACCTGACACTAACGCCAAGAGGAGGCTTCACACATAGCACACGCAAACCTCCTCCACTTGTCAGAAACAGCCGTAAAACGGAGCAGGAACCAAGAAGCGGCCAACTGTTGAGCTGACTTCATTTTTGGGAGAGGTGCATGTATCCTACTTTGTGCCCGCGCCCAGGGTTTCAATGTGAAAGTATCATTTGGCCAGCACTGCTTAAAACACAGTTCTGCTGTATACCACAGGTTTTACTGCTAAAAGGAGTACTGCTGTATGTCACACGACTGCTGTATTACAGGTTTTATTGGTTAACACATCAGAGTACTGGTTTATACCACAGGTTTTACTGTTAAACACATCAGAGTAATGGTGTATACCATAGGTTTTACTGCTTAACATATCAGTAATGCTGTATACCACCGTTTTTAGTGCTAAACTCAAGAGTACTGATGTCTTTTACAGGTTTTACTGCTTACAAACTGGGTCTGTATGCGAAAACCCAATGTCTATTATTGAAGACAAATGTGGGGTCAATAAAGGCCCATTCGACATGCATGATATCATTTTATGACAGTTCATCGACTAAAATAGTTTGAATAAATATTTTGCAGGCATGTCTTCTGAGTTCGGGGTTCGTGGATACCCCACAATCAAGCTGTGAGTATAACATCGACGCTTAAGCACTAAATCAACACACTTTCACACACATAACCACATAAGTAGAGATGGTTATCTGAAGCTGTTCTGTGTCTATAAACAGATCCCTTCTGATGAAGCCTACCATTAAAACTACTGACAAATCATATACCATTCTTATATAGAGAAGACACCAAAATTCTAAAACCTTTTCAATAATATTTTTGTAGCTTTGAGATCATTCAATCGGTTCAGAATGTATTATTTATATTATTCCATGACAGTTTTGTTTGCTGCCATCTCAGCTTCTGTCAAGAGAGTATTACACCACACCGATTACACCACACCGAGCATTTCCACAAATAAACTACAATTCCCATGAGCCCGCACTGCATGCCGGCTATTTTGGCAGATAACTACTCTGTGTCCCTGGTGTAGTTGTTTTGGAGACGGCGTTGTGCTATGTAGTGACGATATAGCGCGCACTAGCCAGTGTACTGGGGACCTTGTGATGCAATACTCACATTCGTTTGTCTTAGACAAAACCACTACTACTGGTATCTACTACAGTCTACCAGTGGTGGGCATCCCTGAACAAGATGGCCGAACTCCCATGCGTATCTGAAAACATCCAATTCAACTTGCTTTAGATTTTTTGGTCTTTTTGTGTCTACCAAATTGTAACAGGCTTTCAGGCTGCTGTAGAGAAGTATCAACACTTGGTTAATGCTTGGTTTATAAAAACCTGTTAATGCCAGGTGTGTATCAAAGCTTGGGTCGGCCTGTTCTGGGATCAAGCAGTCCTTCCACAGTATAGCAGAACTTCTGGGGGGAGAAACAGGCACAGAGCCGAAAACAAAAACCTCAAGGGGCAGGGTTGTGGCTTTTTTCATGTTTTCTCACGGAGATATTCTACGGAGAAAGCAAAAAAAATGTGTAAAGTGTAAAGTGTCTTAGTATTTAGAAAATAACTAAATAAAAATTTGAATTATTGTAATAAAGTCTATTATTATTAATAATAATAATATTTATAATAATATTAATGGTTGCTGTGAATTAGGCTGATGGGAAGCATGTCAACGCAGGTAGGTGATAATAAGTGACAATCTGCTGCTGGGGACTTCTCAGTGTTTGATGTGGACTTCATGACAACCTTGGTCTCCCGGGCACTCGGCGAGGCCTCCTGGGATTCACTCTGTGGAGACGGAGTGTTCTTGAACACCTCTCCACTGGGAATGTATTGTTATTACTTAAGGCCAGTTGGAGGTAATGTTTTC
The DNA here is from genome assembly GCF_026213295.1 of Gadus chalcogrammus. NCBI lineage: Eukaryota > Metazoa > Chordata > Actinopteri > Gadiformes > Gadidae > Gadus > Gadus chalcogrammus. Next base: position 22,215,831 of record NC_079431.1, read on the forward strand.
ACAGCTTTCTGAAGGAGTTGATATATATATTAGTATGACTTACTAGTATATAGATATATCTTTCTTTTATATTAGTATGAATTACTTGTGTAGATATAGATATGTATTAGTATGAATTACTATGCTAATGTGAAGATGACATGGTGCGATCTATCTGCCATCATCCGTCTGTGTCTCTCTATCTCTCTCGTCTCTTAGACTAAAGGGGGAGCTTGCCTATAACTACAAGGGACCCCGGACAAAAGATGACATTGTTGAGTTCACCAACAGGGTATCAGGGTGAGTCACGTGTTGGTCTCTGGTGTGTGTGTCGTGCTGAGCATGAGTGCCAATGCCCATAGAATATTAGCTGGATTATGAGCAGGTATTTAGATAGAAACAGACAGTGTCTTTTAAATGTTATATGATTGTGAGAATCGTCCGTGTGTCATTGGCCTGTCTTCACGTGAGCCGGCTCTGTGTTTGTGCAGCAGGGCTGGTACATCACAATGCATCATGGCGCTACTCCGCATCATTATGTGATGACTCGAGAGTCGTCGTAATGTGAAATCCTAATTAAATAAATATATTTACCTAGGCCATTCAAAACTTTATTTTGACATTGTCTCACAACAATGTCTCCCCATAATGACAAAAAATGTAAATACACCATTGCCACCAATCGCATCCCTATGCTCCTTTACTTCTGGAACGGAGGATGTCGTGCGATTGGACGTCACTATGTACAAGCCCTACACCCCATGTGAGCCAACTATTCCCCAGCATGGACCTGCTGAATGTGTGCATCCAGGCCTCTCGTTGGAGCCATTGTATAAATTAATCCACCTAGATTATCCGTCTGTAAACTACACTCCATAGCCTGGACCCTGATCAAAATCATATATCCGTTTTTACTCTGGCACTGCAGTTGTAAGTGTTGGCCACTAGGTGGAGCCACAGGCCTTTATCTGAGTTCGCAGCTCGTCACGCTTCAAGCAATAAAAGCCACGACTCCCGTTGAAATATTGGAATTTGTGAAATGCAGATAGAATCTAAGGTGTGTGCGTGTGCGTGTGTGTGTGTGTGTGTGTGTGTGTGTGTGTGTGTGTGTGTGTGTGTGTGTGTGTGTGTGTGTGTGTGTGTGTGTGTGTGTGTGTGTGTGTGTGTGTGTGTGTGTGTGTGTCTGTCTTTCTCTAGGCCAGCCGTGCGGCCGCTTCCCAGCAAGCAGATGTTTGAACACATGTTGAAACGACATGACGTGCTCTTTGTGTACGTGGGCGGAGAATCCCCGCTAAAAGTACGTAACGCACACACCTTGGCTTGAAAAGCCATAATGACAGACTGACCGACTGACCGAACCCAACCATCCTTTATAGTGACTGTGACAACAAACTTCCAACCAGTGGAAAAAGCTAAATGAAAACCATGACTATGCCCAGAAATCCTCAACAGCCCAACCAAAAACTTTCCAAGCATTCCCAATAGTTGTTTGACAATTCTGTATAATTCTGAGAACTCTGGCTGAGAATTCTTTCCGAGAATTGATTCCAAGAAAGCTATTCTGAGAAGTCTTTCCAATAGTTACAGAGAGTTCTTTCTTACGGTTGTACTTGGGAGTGTTGGCAGTTGTGTGCTGATGGCCGTGTTTGTTGTTATTGTTTGTTGCTGTAGGAGAAATACATTGACGTTGCCACCGAGCTCATCGTGTACACCTACTTCTTCTCCGCCTCTGAAGAGGCCTTGCCAGAGGTAAGAGGCCCAAAACAGGATAATTTGATCAAAGGCTGGCGTTAAATCGGTGAATCACTGGAGGGTTCAGCAAAAGAAATCAGCCTTTCTATGCAGAGCAGGAAGACTCAAGGGAGGCCTTGAAACACCCTAGAACCTCCCACCGTGGCCAATCACATTCCTCCCCCTGTTCCCGTTCCGCACTATATACTGTTGTACTTTGAAAGATATTATAAGAGCAAGATGCACTCACAATGTCATCCCTCATTGGTCACTTTAACGATGCCGACCAATCAGGCGCGGAGTACCGCTGTTCTTGCCCTTTGGGTGGATCTCCACTTGAACAGTGGGGGGGAGGGGGGGTAAAAGCCAGCTGAAATTTAATAGCGACTTATTGGACCCTGAGATTTACAGTGTCTCCAAGTTCAATAAATCTCCGTGAAGCCCTTGTAGCTCGAATGCGACACTTTAAATGTCTGGCGGTTATTCAGGCCTGCCGCCTCGGCAGTATTTTTTTCCCCGGGCGGGAGGTTTGCCTCATTGCAGCTGGCCTGCTGCCTTTGGCCCTCCGCCGAGGCGTGGGGTGGAATTCGGGAAGGGCAGAGCCGAGGTTACGGAGAGTCGGGGTTCAAATGATGGATTTTGTTTGTGGATTTAACTTTTTGTAATCCAGTCGATGGCCCTACCGGAGATTCCCTCTGTGGCGGTGTTCAAAGACGGCTCCTACTTCACGTACGATGGTGAGTACTCAAAGGACCCAATTTATTTATTTGATATGTATTCATTGCATTTATCCGTGTCCATTCGGATTTGTACCCTAGATACAGAGAAGGTGTAATTCTGTCTAACGGGCACATATTTACCGTGAGGTGTGATCAGTTATCAAAAGCCATATAAACATGATGCATTTTGTGGAATCACAAGTGGGAACTCCCCCCAGATGCCTGATGGGATAGGTTAACTTTGTGGTGGACTGTAACAAACAGTTGGCTGGTGTGGGTATAAAATAGCTCAACAAGGTCTGACGTCAGTGTGTACACACACAATGATGTGCTTTTATTGGTCAGTGCAATCTTGATACGCCATAACAAGATGTGTCATAATCAACTCGTTACTGACATCACAAGTAGGAGTGTACACCCCTGTTGTATGGTGGATGTCTCCTCCTACCAGTAGTTACGGTCAACTTGGAAGCTGCTAGTTAGATTCCCTATTGACTTCAGGGCATATAGCAGAGCTTTCTTCTAAACATGTGTGTGGTGATACAGCAACATATGCAGCAACATATACAGCAACATATCTCACCCAATCTGGCAAAATAGCTAATAGTAATTCATAATGAATAATTCCTGTATATATCTGTGACATCTTGTGCTAAAGTGTTGCATCATCTGGTGTGCTTTCTGTGCACCAACAATTTGATCCACTCTAAGATGCTATCGTCTCTGGTTTCGACCGCTGTTCCTGTTTTTAAGGCAGACTCAAGAGACATACAAACAACGCATACACATGCTACCAGTACAAACAATCAGTTTAAAATCATGTTTAGAAAACATGTCTGCCTTACTTTTCTATTTATCCAATGTGTTAGAGATACAAAGATGTCCTTTACAAAGAAATTGTTGGCCACTAGTTTGCAGAAAAATGTGTAAAGGAAAATCCTTGTATTGGACTGTGAGGCCAGCACTGCTGTCCTTCCTCTTCTGGCCCTGCCCTCCCCTGTACCCCTCCGCTCCTCTGGGGCTCGGGGCTTGCTATCTCTCGCCTGGGTCTTCAGTCCAAGCCTCCCCTCTGGGCCCTGAACCCCCCCCCGGCCCCACAGGGCCCCGGTTTCCTAGGGGCCCGGCCCTGGGGGTTGTCAGTATGGCGGCTGGTGAGGTTGTGGTTGTGGTGGCTTCTGGGCGGAGACGCACAGTGGCTGGTGTTTGTTTAAGCGATTCTCTGGGCAGTAAAAGCCGGCAGAATGACCAGGCTGTCACTGAACAAAGAGGCTCGTGGCAGAACAGTACGAGTCCTACAGCATGAATACTGCAGTGTGAACGCTACAGTATGAGTACTGCAGTGTGAACGCTACAGTATGACTGTAGTGTACTGGCAGACGCTGCTATTCAAAGTGACTTATGGGGAATCTAGAGCTGCGTCTTTAAAGAGCCGGTCGTTGGGGCTGTCTTGCCAGGTTAGGCCAGGGGTACTGGGGTTATTACCCAGAACCTTTCAGCCGGTAAGAGCTCCCCAGCCCCTAGACTGCCCCTTCACTAGAAGCACATCCCCAACAACCCCATCAACCTGGTTGGTCATGTGACCAGCCAGGACTTCACCCCCTCCCCCCCCCCTCTCAGCGAATCAGAAGCAGCTCCCCGCGCTCCGCTAGGATGCGCTGGATGTCGCGGCCCGACGCGGCGTCCGCCGGCAGGCGGTAGCGTAGCGACCGGGCGTCCAGGCAGAGTGCCAGCGCGAACGGCGCCCAGTACTGTCCGTTGGGCACACCGGGCTCCCGGCTCACCACCCGCAGCACAAAGTCCACCCCCCCCGCCCCGCCCCCAGGGCCCGGGGCGCGGGGCCAGACGGCGGTCTGCTCCAGCGGCCCGTTGCGGTAGGCGGGCTTCCGGAGCCAGAAGGCCAGCAGGCGCCGGTCGGCGCAGCGGACGCGGACCACAAACAGGCCGCTCTGCCGCGAGTCCTCCAGCACGCGCAGGGCCAGGGGGTCGCCGGCGGCCATGACCGCCATCGTCATGGCGACCGTCGGGGTCCGCGCTCCTCTTGTTTGCGCTCGTTGTTGACGGAGATGAGGGATTGCGTTATGCCGGTGGTTTTATCTTCAAGACGCAGGAGATGTAGTGTGGCCACTAGGAAAAGATGAAGGCAGATATAATCACCTTATCTGCTTCATCTGCTTTGTCCCTGGACTCAACCTGTGATCTAGGCTTCAGCTGTAGTCCACAGACCTCCCCTGTAGTCCAGACTTCACCTATATTGTTCCTAGACTTCGACTGGGAACCAGAACCGTAGTCCAGCCTTCACCCGAACTCCAGCCCTTCCCCTGTAGTCCAGACGTCACCATGGGCTTGTCTCTCTGGGTCTGGGTCCTGGAGCATTCAACCCGTTGGCTAGATGATGTCTGACCAGAACACGCAGGCCGTTTTGAAGCGACAGCCGGCTGTAAACTGTGGTTGTCCACGCAGGATTTGCATGACCTAAAACGGTCAATATGTAAAATGTTATCCAAAGCGACCTTGAACGCTCATGTCATCAAGCAGCCGGTCGATGGGGTCGGCGTCTCGCTCCGCGGTTGGCCTAGCGGGGCGTCCGCAGCCAGACTGCGGGGTGTCGGGGGTTTACCGGGAGTCAAACCGCCGTGTCTGGACCGTTCCCCTTCACGGCACTTTCCAAACCACCGCAGCACTTTCCTTGTTGTTATCCGCAGATCACAGACCTCATGCATGTTTAATGAGCTCCAAGTGCTCAGGTTCCCGAGTTCTGACCAAAACGCAGAACAAACTGCCGTCGCGACCCAAACCGCCTCCAGTCCGGCTGCCTATCACGTTTCACGCCGGCGCTATTTTCTCTTCCTCTGCGGTGGATCGGTGACTTTGGACGGAAGAGCTCAGCTCTTTCGGGAGTTGCTCACGGTTACTGGGGATTAGCGAGTTGGTTTACCCATTCGGTACGAACCGCCTGATTCACTTGTATCGCTGAGGCACTCCCAGCCACTGCTGCCCGTTTCCTGTTGTATCATTTATATTATGGCAATACTATTTTCCCCAATATTGTACATGGTTGTGGCAGTATTATCCGTCTGGTTTAATAAGTGCGACCCAGTTGTCATGTCATTTTATTTATCTCTGCTTAAACAGTGTTGTGATGTGAATAATAGAAGGACATCGAAAGAGAACCATATATAAACAATTAAACAAATGCCACTGCATTATCTGCATCTGAGGCCATTCAAAACACTTTTATGGCACACACACACACACAAACACATGCACACTCACGCACGCACATGCACACGCACACACAGGCACGCCAAACACATCGACGTGTTAAACGCTTCACCCCTAACACGTTGACACAGCAGTCAAATGATTAGGCTAAAGGCAACCGCATGATAGACGCAAGACCGTGGCAGACCTTTTCCTGCTCGGTACATCAACACGCTGGACTGTATTCGGATGTGAAACAAACTGAACCCAGCAGTTATGAAGCCAGCCCTGCAAGCCTTTTAAAAGCCAGTCCAGATGAATGTGGGCCAGGTTCACTGACAGGCAGTGAACCTGTTCATTGTAGATTAAACTCCGCTCTCCACTCAAACTGCCTGGTGGCCGGGTCAGAGCGGCCGGGCAGATAGACCAACGCTGGCCTCCCCTGAACTCCATCCAGACAACACTCTGATGATGCTCTGACCCATGTGTCAGAGCATCTCTCTCACACACACACACACACACACACACACACACACACACACACACACACACACACACACACACACACACACACACACACACACACACACACACACACACACACACACACAGACACACACACAGTGTGGTGTGTGTCTGTTATAGTAATAAACACAGTACTGTTCTTAGTGGTGTCTCCCTCATGCGGCTCAGTTTCCAGTGTGTCGGCGCCACCCGCTTGCCTGTACTTCCTCTAACGAGGGCACTGAGACCTCGTTAGCTAAGTAAGGCGTCATAACGAGCTGTCGGGCCACGGCTGGCGTCAATTAGGATTAAAGTGTGAAAAGGCTTCGGGGGCAGAGGGAAGAGTGTAGCGCAGCCTGTGTCTCTGCTGCAGCCCGGCCCCGGAGCCACCGGCTGGGCGCTTCATTAGCGTGGTGAGGTTGTCGTCTCTCTGGAAACAACATTTCCCAGAAAGCCGCTGACATGGACGCTGTGTTTTTTAACGCAGCAGATTAATAATGCATTGGTTCTGGTGTGGTTGAGCACATAAACAAAGCATGCATTTCAGTTTTCCACGATTGTCTCCAAAGGATGCGGGATTGTATCTCGAGATCAGAGGAGCTGTGGCTTACTGGGCAGAGAAAGTCACTGACAGTACAGCCTATTCCAGCCTGACTTTATGCTTGGGCAAACACTATTTCCCTGATATCTCAAAGTCTATATTATTTCCTCTAAACTGGCTATCCTGTTTGTGAGAGAGAGACTGTCAAACACCAAGCCAACTCCTCAAAGCCAACACACACACACACACACACACACACACACACACACACACACACACACACACACACACACACACACACACACACACACACACACACACACACACACACACACACACACACACACACACACACACACGTGTGTGGGCTTTGAGTGAAGGCTGATAGCAGGGCGACAGCACCCAGCCAGTTTTCCGTCCAATCAGCTGCAGACTCCGCAAACAATGATGATGTGTCTGAAACGGGGAGAGAGAGTGCCCCTCCCTCTTACCCTAATGTCTCTCTACCACAGAGTATGAGGACGGCAGCCTGTCCTCCTGGATAAACAAAGAGCGTTTCCAAGGTTACCTGCAGATTGACGGCTTCACTCTGTATGAGCTGGGGGAAACAGGTAAGAAGAGTTGCATCCTTCACTCTAAACTTCATCATCCCTCACCTGACAGCCCTGTTGGCCATTTGACAGTTAGGCTACCATTTTGAGAGCATGTTCAGAGAGGAGTGGACTTTGTATTGTGAAGTCATGTGGTTCTTTTTATTTAGATGTTTGATCCAGGGTTTTTTTATCTACATTTTATAAAAAAAAATATAAAGTTATAATACATTCTTTTTCAGGAGCATGAAGGAAGAGAATAGCATATAGACAAGATCAAATATGGGTATTAAGGTAGTTACTTCAGTAATGTTACCATAGAGTAGATGCTTTTTGTTTATTATATGGTTGTCATGTATCACAAATCCATTGTTATGGATGTACCGACCCATGTGTCAGCATTATGTCAATATTCATACAGGTTACATTTCTGCAGTATACTGAAAAATAACGAATGCTATTGGTATTGTTTGGAGTTTATGTTGCAATTCACACACTACACTGAGTTTGTGAGGTGATGGCAAACCGAGGTAGCGCATGGATGTAATACCTCTGGGTGACCAAAAGGGGGCAGTCTCACTCTCCGGCCTTTCTCGAAAAAAAAAGTGAATGGAGACAGGAAAGTGGTTCGAAAGAGGACATTTATCAGAGGACCAGAAGTTATACTGATAACACACCAAGTAGAATCAATCTCCCAGCTTTCTTTTACCTTCTCTCTGTACGTGTCTTTCTTGCTCTCACCTTTTGAGTGAGGTTATAATCCGTGTCTTCTCCTCTCCCCTGCAGGTAAATTGGTGGCCATTGCCGTCATCGATGACAAGGATCCGTCGGATGAGTGCATCAGGTAGGTCGGCAGCCATGGAAACAACAAAAATAAAGAGAACTGCTGGAGTGCCTTTATAAAACCGTTCTTTCAAGTAGGCCCCTCATGTTTTTTAATAAAGGTTTTTTGTTTTGACAGAAAATCTTTGACATTTGACTTCCGTCTTTTCAGATTGAAGTCGCTCATCCAGATGGTTGCGAAAGACTACCGGCAACACTTTAACAGGTACGCTACGGAGACTGGCAGGTCAGATGTCGAACCGCTCTTATGTTATTCTACAGTTTGTTCAAAGGAGGTATTGTTTGTTGTGTTGTTTGTATGGCAATACACCGTTTACACGTTGTGTACACGTCAATGCCATGTCTGCCTCTGCGGCCTCTGAGTCAGTTGGTAATCACACAAAATGTCTGCCAAATATAGCAGGCACTTTCAGCTGCCAATCAAAAAGCCTGGGCTGGTTGCCGCGGTGTTGGTGTATGATTGCCTGTTTAACTCTGAGCCAAACATCCAACGACATAACATTTACCGCAGGCAAGGACTTGTATGTGTTGCGAAACATCCCGTAAAACAAACAAGCCGTGGGCCAAATGTGACTGGTGATTGTGAAATTAAAAAGTCTGCTGCTTATAGACCAGGTGTTTGGAAAAATTAGGCTGCTTTTTCTAGTTAGTTTGTGTGTGTGTGTGTGTGTGTGTGTGTGTGTGTGTGTGTGTGTGTGTGTGTGTGTGTGTGTGTGTGTGTGTGTGTGTGTGTGTGTGTGTGTGTGTGTGTGTGTGTGTATAAAATAATGTGTGTTAGAGAACGTCTATGGTTAATAATTGGTAGGCATTAGACCACTTATGTTCTACAGCCTCATGTGTGCCTCACACTAGTCGATTTTTAAACCTGATGTTGAGAATGTTCCAGAAGATCTTTTGTTCTAGAAGACGGATTAGATCTATAGCGTCTGAAAGCGCATATTAATGTGCCCCTGAAATCTATATGAAGTACTGTACTGGATACTCCCACTGACGGATCCTATACATGCCCACCCTCCAATACCCCAGTTGAATGTGAATACAGAAGCTCTGATGGTCTCTGGGGGTCTTGTGTTCCAACAGGGACTTCCAGTTTGGACACATGGACGGAAGCGACTACATCAACAGCCTTATCATGGGGTCAGTCCTCCTCCCTCCACCCTCCTCCTGGCTCTTCACCCCCCTGCCTCGCTGTCACCTCCTCTATCTCCTTCGTATAGTTCACTTCAGTGGCGGCTTGTGGTTTTTAAAGTGAGGGAGGAAGGACTGTGTGCTTGGTTGCCATTGGCCTGCTTGCACTGTTAGTGGCGTATGGTGTCATAAGTATGTGAGACTCAAGTTGTTTCAGGGTCTTTTGGGGAACTACAAAATAGCAGGGAGGGATAATTATGTGAATTGATACAAATCCACCAGTGGCAGCATTGTACTTTGAAAGCTGGTGGGCAGCAGGACTACAAGGGCAGAAGGAAAGGATGCAAAGCCAATTAGTCAAATCAGGCCTACTCTTGATTTGTAAAACTAAATTAAAAAATCTGGGCCTAGCATTGGGCCTATTTTTGCCCTCAATGACTGAAGCTATTGGTTGTTATTTGGCTACGTTTATTTTCAGCTACAATTGTTTTAAGAAAAATGAAGACACAAGACCAAAAGTTAAGCACTTTAAAATGCATCATGCTCTGAATGCTATCAAACAGAATGGTCAGAGTAACAAACCATTAAAAGAACAACAAGAACATTCTTTCACAACTATTTGCATGGGCTGTAAGCCTGAGGCAAATGTGGATGTTAACGGATGCTTCAGAACGTTGGTCATGGTGTTAAACTAATTAAGATTGAGAGACAGCCCGGCCGCGGGCTACGGAAACGCCAATATAACAGAGCCGCACTGTACCGCAACGAACAGTAGCGCACCGCTCGGTGGAAACGAGGCAAACTAACCCTCCAGGCTGCTCCACAACCAGGGCTCCCTCCTGCTTATTGGTTCATAGCGCACCCATGCGCTATGAACAGATGCAGGCGGGATCCAGATCCCTTAGCTAGTCACACCCACTCAGAGGAGGACGTTCCTCCGCTCTCCCATTGAACCCCATGTTATTCACCGGCCGCCAACACTTTCGGGGGAATGAATGGGAGTCAATGGAGGCTGAGGGAGGAACGTCCTCCCTGAAGTCATTGTCAATGGGCGATAGGGGGTGCTAATGTCCCTTCCCAGAGGGAAACTAACATTACATATACAAAGGCATTAAAGTAGTCATATTTAAGGGCATTAATTCAGTAGTAGTCTGGGCAATCTACATTTTTTATTCTCAACAATGTTAAGGAGGATCTTCCTCCCTCCCCTCACTGGAGAGGCCTCCACTGGATCCCTTCCTGTCCCCTCCTTACCTATACCATTGACCTCCTCTCATCCCTATCCACCTCCTCATTACTCCTCGAATCTGCCCCCTCCTTCCCTTTAACTCCTCCCTTCTTTGTCTGTCCTCCTTTCCAACTCCTCCACCCGTTTTCTCTCCTTCTCCACTCTTAGGTAAACTCTTCTCGCAAACTTGTGTGCATGTCTGTGTGTCGTCAGAGCCGGGTGTCAGAGTTTAACCAGCTCTCTGTTGTGTGCCCCACACACACACACACACACACACACACACACACACACACACACACACACACACACACACACACACACACACACACACACACACACACACACACACACACACACACACACACACACACACACACACACACACAGTGAGGTGAAGGTCCCCTCGGTCATCATCCTCAACACGTCCAACGAGCAGTACTTCCTGCCGGACGGACCCACGGAGACCCTGGAGGATTTGGTCAGCTTCATCACCGGCGTCCTCAACGGCTCCGTCCAGGTCTGTCTCTAACCCCCCCCCCCTCTCTCTCCATCGGTCTGACCCACATGTCTGACTGACTCACTAACCCGTCCATCTGTCTGTGCGGTGGTGCAGGCGTACGGAGGGGACGGGGTCGTCCAGAGGGTGAAGCGTATTGCGTTCGACGCCAGGTCCACCATCATGGTACGTATCCCAGACACCGTCTGACTGGGGGGGGGTCCATTAGGCAGTCTGGGGGTCCATTAGGCAGACCGGGGGTCCATTAGGCAGTCTGGGGATCAAACCCCGACCAGCAGACAGTCTGGTGGTCCAGAGGGGAGCTGGGTGTTTGTAGGAAGCTGTGAGCTGAATACTAACAGGACCAGACGGGCTCGGGCGGCAGGGCTCAGCCCCCATCCTCCTGCTGAATAACAGCCACTACAGATAGCAGAGCAAGATGGAAGATGTGATTATGGAGAACGCTGATCCACCAGAAGTGGGAGAGCGGGAGGGTTAGGATGTTTTATGTCCGGCTTTTCTTTTAGTGGCTTGTGAACTGAATAGTCTGGTGAACAATGGCAGTCTCTCTGCACCACGCTCACATACTAGTAATGAAACCCGTCTTCTCCTCTCCATTGCTCTCTCTGTTTCCTCCGTCTCTCACTTTCATAAATCTCTTCCCCTTTTCACTTCCTTAAACCTCTTTTCATCTCTTCTCACTTTCACAAATTCTCTGCTTACGTTTCATCTATCTCTACATCTATTACTCCGTGCCCTCTGCGTCCCTCTCCTTCTCTCTGGTCTCCTTGGACTCCATCCCCCATCATGCATCCCTTCCCTCCCCCAGTCGGTGTTCCGCAGCTCCCCGGTGCTGGGCTGCTTCCTGTTCGGCCTGCCGCTGGGCGTCATCAGCCTCATGTGCTACGGCATCTGCACCGCCGACTCGGACCCCGACGCCGGCGACATGGAGCTCATGAAGAGGGAGGGCTTCACCGACGAAGAGGAGGAGGAGGAGGAGGACGAAGAGCAACGCCGGACGGCCCAGATCGAGGGCCCCGAGAACGACGAAGAGGAGGAGGAGGGGGAAGACGAAGAGGAGGAGGAGGAGAAGGCCCCCGAGCAAAAGAAGACGGATTGATGCGGGATGGAGATGGGGCGGGGCTTGCCGGGAATGGGGGCGAGGTCTGTCCAAAAGGGGGGGCGTCGCCCGCCAGATGGGGGAGGACGGGCGGTTCTGGTCGGTGGAACGCGGAGACATGAACGCCAGAGACTAAATCAGCCTGCTGTTGTTTCTGTTTGTTTGTTTTCATGTACTGTATCTCCCCGCCCTCCCATGCCAAAGTAGCCGAAAGCCCCCCGGAAAAACCACAATTGACATCTGTTACCAACCCGTAGCGTAGATTTAAAGATGACTAATAGCAGGTCAACAATAGAAGAGAGGAATTGTGAGGTCCTCAAAAGCTAGCTTATTGATCATGGTGTGTGTGAGGCCATGTCTCAAACCCCTGCTGTTGCTCCATGGCCCTGAGGCTAACCAGTGGTGGAGACTTCCAGGTTCAGAGAATGTAAAGTCTTGCCATGTTTCCTTCTTTTTTTTTTTAAATCATTGCAATAAACCGACGCGTTTTACTCCGTAATTAGAGCTCCAATTTGTGCTAAATTATTGAATCAACAAGGTTGACTTGAGATCCTTCGCGTTCAGACTTTCACTTTCGAGACGTGGAGTTTACCTCTGCTCTGTAAATACTGTACTACTCTTTAATACGTTTGCCACAGTTTGATTCATACGGTTGTCTTGCCTTTTAACTCTGATACGAGATGCAAATTCCTTGTCCTTTTTGCGTTAACCACCTTGAAGTCTCTCCAGGTCTGTCTTGAACTGTAAGGTATTTATAGACAATAATCTAAACCCAGCATAGGCAAATCTGCCATTAATAGCACATTTTTCCCTCTCTATTGTATGTTCTGAGGATAGATTATCGATCCTCTAAGGATGCAGTTGTGCTTTTCCTGTCCATTCTTATCTCGAAGAGAGGTGGAGAGGAGATACTTTCAGAATACACTTTGTGGAGACGATTCTTAATTCCTTAACTGACTGGGGAGGACTTCTGGGGGAATGCGGTAACCATCACTGTCTTTATTAAATCGATGAATTAACCACTAGGAAAATGCACTGCGATTCTATTATGTCTGTGTTTGTGTCTCGAAGATTTAAAATGAAAGATTGTCAATATTCCTCTTCAGACCTGGTCTTGATAAAGGTCAAAGGTTAGACAAAACGAGTGTGCACATGGTATTGTTGTGCACAGGGTTATTACCGTTTCATGTGGAGCTACGTCGATCCATGGCACAAGTCGCGCATTAAATTTAGCATGCAAAAAAAGTTTTTTAGAAAGCAGCGCGTTCTCTCCCGGTACTGCTTTTAACGTACAGCTCGAAACCCAAGTATGATCCGTTGGGTTTTTGAAGTTTTGGTTAATTCACAGGGAGTGCTTTAATTATTTTCTTTTTTAATCGAGCGTTCCACTTGAGGACATGGGTATTGAATGTCTCAGCTTGCTCCTGGATGTTATGTGAAATCAGAAGAAAAAACATCCTAACTTTTTTAACCCTTTTGAAAAAAGCATTGCTGGGCAGTTGAAACATTGATCCTTGTTTTTAAACTGACCAGTGAACGCCCCTCTGCCCCATCTGTTCCTCCTGCTGGGAAGCTGTTGGTTTAGGCCTGCCCTTACGCTCTCTGTAATTGCCTCCGTATCTCTGCCAGGTGTCCTCCATATTGCTCGGAAATTGAGGCTGTCAACACACACTTTAATACTGGTTTGAAGAATTGAAATAAAGATTGTCCACTTTTTGTCCTTCTGTGAAGCGGTTTATTATGCACGCTCCCATCAAAGCGTTCTCTGTTCTCTCTTTCTCTGAATACTTTCATCCATTACCATTCAGACCTTCCATCTCACAGCTTTTTCAAAGCATACTTAGATTTAATTCAGGTTCAGGTCATGCTGGAGCAGGTGGGGGTGAGGGTATCTTGCTCCGGGATGCCTACAGGTGGGCCGCAGACACTGCACTAGAACATTTAATCACATGTCATGTTCTGAGACGCGTTTATGGCTCTCAGCCAGAAAGCGTGGGCCTGTGTTCTGAGCCTCTGTGCTGCGGTGTGGACCAGGTTGAGGCAGACATGATCAGGTTGGTGATGTTAAGCTTCAACAGAGATGATTAGCCCTTCATTATTGCAGGAGTTAATTTGGTCTCTGGGTCCCCAGGGACAGACACTCTAAGGGTACCCCCTGCTGTCTATTCATCCCCTCAGACCCACGGAGCCCGTGCACCTCGGTGGATCCATCAATAGTTAGGATGAATAATGCAGATTCATTCTCTTTTAGGTCTTTTTATTGCACTTAATCCAAGAGAGGAACTTGTTCCCTGTTGGTGTTTTTGAGTGTTTACTTTTATGGTCGATGAAATGTTGGTCATAAAGATGCACACGTCTATACTAATTACAAAAACACTATAGCTAACTCAGACCCTTTAAGCACCAATCTACTTGTTACTTAATTGTGCTGTGTTTGCTTTGGTCTTCATTCTTATTAGTGGGGCTGTTTTCATGGATTTGTTGCTCCTGAGCAGGGCTGTGGGGGCGTCGTGCTAACAACCCGGGCGTCGGCAGTAATGGGCCGTCCTCTTCTTTCCTCACGTCTCTCCGTTTCTCCCAGTCCGTTCGGAGGGAGACCGTGGAGCTGCTGAGGTTCTGCGTATTAACGTCAAAACATCCCAAGCACACAAACACCCACACATTCGGTTCCACTCAAAACAAAAAATGTTAGGCTTATGAGAAATATAAAAATAAAATACTGATTTGTTCGAACTATGAAGTGATTGGAAAACAAACTAACTGTACGTCCACACCAGGAGCGACCAAAGCGTCAAGGACGCTCTGGTCGCTCACAAAGTTTCGCTGCGAATTTTTCTGTTCGCTTTGGTCGCTCAAGTCGCTCATGACGTACAATTCAATTATGCAGACGCATTTAAAGGAGCCGTATGCGTTTAGTAGGCCCTACAGACAGCCATATATCAAATAGTGAACTCTCCCATACACCTTGGCCATATTGCCGAGACGGTTTTGCTTGTTCGATAAAGTGCTTCGACAACAAGTAGGACAGTGATTCCCCCCAATATAAAAAAAATCCTAAAATGTAGGCTAATTACAACCGAGAACAAAAAACCCTGCGTGCTGTAGTAGTTAAAATATGTTTCACTGATCTGGATCTGCAAATCATGATCTGCACTCATTCGTCGCATTCAAAACAAATAGACATTGGGACACATGGCTCATTTGCATATACGTGCACAGGACTGGTTGGCTCCGCAAGGCAAATAATGGAACATATCTATCTATCTATCTATCTAGGCCTTTCTGTCTATCTATCTATCAACGCGTGTCTAGTTTTAATGTGATGTATTGTGTGTATTATCCAGTCAGACTTGTTCTGTGTGGTATTGTAGGCTACTGTCCTGTGTGGGACGAACCACCTAAATGGATTCCCGACGATTTGTGTCGTTTGGTATTAATAAAGACTTGACTATCTATCTATCTAGACTATTTAATTAAAAATTATTCACCTCAGGCTCCGTGAATAGTGGGGAATAGAGGGATAAAAGACGAGATATATCCCTTGTCATTTATCCCTCGTCTTGTCGATTAGTTTGTTTATGTGACGATTTCAAATACTTTTTTGGTTTTGTTTAAAGCATGCTACACGCGATTGTTTGGTTAGATTGGTGGCATGTAGAGCAAATTATAATGATTCCCGCTTAAATACGAACGTTCTAGATGTAGCCTATAAATACTCCCGCTTATCATCACTTGATATCCAAACCACTATGGCGTTTCGATCTCTGAACTGAAAAAGGGTGGGTTCGTACAACACCGGGTGCCCAGTTACAGCCGAGATTAATACTTCAGCCGACATTTTGTTCCGTGAGTGAATAAAGGTAGGTAGGAACCAAAGTGCCTGCCGATGTTCCCTGGGATCCACGCAAGCGAAGAGCGTCTACATTCCGATTGGCTGTCAGTGTTTGGTCGCTGAAGCGAATAATAGTCATTTGCATAAAGTTAAAAAGTTTTCAACTTCTTTTTGACGCTCTGGTCGCTCAACTTTGGCCGCTGGTAGCGTTGGTCGCTTTGGTCGCTCTGGTCGCTCTTGCCCATAGAAAGTGAATGACTTCCGGCGATTTGGTCGCTCAATTCGCTTCTGGTGTGGACGGACAGTAAGGATACTGTATCGCCGGGGCTATGGTTGTTGTATTGTTTTATACCACTGCTATTGGACGCTGATGTGTTCCCATAATGCTTTGCTTTAAGAGGACAGTTAGAAGACGGTTAAGAAGACAGGAAGACGGTTAGTGAGGAGAGTTAGTGAGGGCGGTTAGTAAATGTTAAGCTCTCGTTAATTTAGGTCTTGGTGTACTCTTGGAATGTTACAAGAAAAAGTCACCGAAAAGGATATCACGCCTCTGCTTTTTGATATTCGCCACATTACGATTAAAGAGTTACCTTTACTATTGCCATATGCACATTAAGAGAGCTTCTATCAGACGACCAAAAGGAAGAGCATAACAAGCAACAAAAGAGATAGAAATTAGAGTGAGAGAGATGGAGATCCAATATAGAAGATTTTATAGATAGAGAGGATTTGTGTGTGTGCGTGTGCGTGCCTGTGTGTGTGTGATGAATAATAACTTATTTTTAGGACACTTAGGACAACCAAATATTTGATTTAATTTTAGAGCATGATCATGGGAAAATACAGGCAGCTAAGTTACCACGCATACTTTCAATGAAACATGGGTGTGCATGATCCTTATAGGGGAAATTTACACATTGTGGGCAGCAACAACAAAAGTAAAGCAAAACAAAGTTACCATCGTGGCCAGTTTAGGATTGGCCATGGCTGAAGTCAACCATGGTGAGAGAGACCGAGTTAAACTGCAATACACTATGAGAAAGGTGGACAAGTCTGCAAGGCTGCAAGTCGGTTAAAGGAATTGACACAACAAAGTAGTCTGTAGATTGGCCTCAGACTTCTTGGCTCCACTGGCAATGCAAAGGCATACTATCTAACCTTTCAATTCAAGAGTGGAAGGAAGCTATCTCTTGGTCATGGAGAATGTTTACAAGTCCCAATATAAACAGGGTTTCTATAATTGTATATTATAGTTATGAATGATATTCCCACGATAGTGTGTGGAAATATCCTCCTGTTGAAAACAGATGAAGACGCATGACGCATGATGCATGAAGCACAGACTGCTCCTGTGGGCACTGCTGCCCCACCCCTCCCACTACCCAACACCTAAACCTTTAAATGCACCTATACATATCTATCTATATATACACACCCATCCAAGCAAATAAATACATCTATATTTCTGTAGATGTCTAAATGGCAACCCAACACACTGAGATCAAACACTAAAACCAGTATACTTTTCTGACAAAATTCTGTCTTTTATAGCAGATTGTCAGTTCAAAATATACTGCATATATCCAGACACACAATCCACTTTCAACACAAAAGCCATTATTTGCCTTTGTGTGAGAGCACTACGGTCTAATGGCTGTTCTCTTGAATCCTAGATATGCCATCTTAATGGATCCATCAGAATATCAAAGGGAAGGTCACACTGGAGAGGGTCTCTCGTCGTGGCAGGACGAAGTTTTACTGTTGCCATGGAGATGGTAATCCAGCGACAGCACAACAGGAAGTGGAGCAGTGGAGCTTCTGGTTAGAGATGAACATCATAAAATGGAGGGAAATGAAAATGAAGGGTGATCATTTTGGTATTTTAATTTCATTGTTCTTCACGAACAGCGTAAAGAGACGCCAGGGCTGTCCATTAGCCAAAATGCGCCGATATTATTTGTGATGCAGTGTGACATTTGAAGGCCTCCAATTCAGTGCTGTTGAGTATTAAAGGGGTTGGAGGTTTGTGTGTTGCACTATTTGACTGGATTCCATGATAAAATCCCTCCTAATGCACGTATGCATAAACACACACACACACACACACACACACACACACACACACACACCGTCTGATCGTCATCATTACAAATGATGGTTCTATTTAAAAATAGAAAGTGTTTTTTTCAATGCTCATTTCAGCATTCAGATTTACCATGAAAATGTGATTAAAGTAGTTTTCTTTAAAGAAAACAATACGACTGCATTTTCACATTCAAGTTAAGTGGATTTTAGAAGCCTTAACACTTCCAGCTCCAAATATTCCCCCAAGATTTTCACAGTGCTCAATGTTCAGTTTTCCAGACACGGTGAACTGTGTGTCTGACACTTCTCACTGTATTTAATTCTTTCTTCATCATGTGCAACACAACTTATTTCAGAGCTACGACGAGAGTCATTGATCAAGAGAATTTTGAAAGTGAGGAAAGTGTCAGTGTTGTTCGACTGTAAAACTGTGAAAACACATAACAGAGACTACATTCCCACATGTTGCGGAAGTAACGTCATTACCTCCCTCTCAGGAAGCTACTCTCGTTCTTTGGCTACCTGGATAATGACCAGGAGACAAAACACATGAGGTAAGATACATGTTGGTGTTGGTGACGTGTGTTGTGCAAGAGGAGAGATGTAGCTCAATGAGCAGATAAACACAAAACGTAATGTTACTGACAAACACGTGCAATTCTGGCATCAATTGTCCCTTTTGCGTTGGCCACTGTAAATCAGTCTTTCTCCTTCACCCTTGGGGACTGCGGAGGGGAAGGGACTGAGGCGCTCTACCGTGCAGGGAAATACCCATTTCTGTTTCCTGTGAACCAACCATCATCTAATCACATGGTGAATGAAGCCCGATCGATGCTTCCGCAGCCATAGAAAGTAGACACTGAATTGAATAGCGTATTATTAGCAGATAGAAAGTCATACATGTATACAATGCACACGGACACAGGTCACTGACTTTGTAAAAATAGAGATTTATTAAAGCAAAGCAGAAGTTGTAGTACAGGGCGAGTTCTCTGAATGAAAGGGGTTTTGCCGTGTGCTGTTTAAGACACAGTCAGGCACAGAAGGCACTTTCCACACTCAGGTATGAGGTTACGGCCCGAATTGAGGAACTCGAGGTAAAGGATACAGACTAGCAACAAGTCATTTTCACACACAATCAGAGAAATATATAAAACAGTATTTTTGAAACAACATTTTAAAACTAATTTCCAATTCCACAACCTGAACTTAAAGCAAAGAACCCTTTTACAATAAATTTAGTCCTAGAGGTCAACATACATCCACACACGGCCAACGATCCTTCACCAAATAAACCCAAACAGAATCAGTTTCCCAACCGTGCTCCAAGTCATGATCGTGAATCGAAAGTTGAAGCCGCGCCATCCGACATGAACGCAGGCGGTCCCGACCAACAGACAGCAGCGACGCCAGCTCACCAACAACCACGACGATCGTACAGAGCTACGCCTGGTCAACAGCACCGGGGGAGGCCGGGTCATCCGGCAGCAAGGAGTTGTGGGGCACGGTGGGAGGCTCCTCCGACACGCACCCCAGGCGTCTCCTCATCCGGGGGATAACCCTGGCTCTGGTGCACGCCTTCTTCAGCCACAGCACCACCACCATCGTGAGCGCCACAGACACCGCCACCATGGCCTGGGCGCAGACGCTGAACACCGTCATCCAACTCTCGACCCTGGGCGGCGGGCGGCCAAGCTCCCTCATCCTCCAGAGGATGGCGGTCAGGCTCTTGTCGTCGTCGCGGGGGCGGTCCCCGGGGGGGCACTGGGGCTGGAGGGCAATAGCTTGTGTGGCGCCCTTCAGGGCGAACAGGAGTCCGCCCGTGATGACCAGAACCGTGACCAGCATGGCTACCATGCCGGCCGCCGTCCAACCCGGGTGGCACTTCTTGGGGTCCATTGTGGGCCGAGGTTCAGGTGAAGGCTGGGGTCAAATGGAAATGGTCAAAGACAGTGACACACCTTGAAATTTCTACCTTTCTATTCTTGGACAAATAACGCTTTTCCCCCCAGCCTATAATTAACTAAATTAATTATAGTTGGATCCGTTTTTTAATTAATTAACTAAATTAGTTATAGGCTGTAAACATCCACTTAGAAGTGACTTAAAGCACGCACGCACACAAAGGTATGCAACTTATCTGCCATTTTACTATAGGCCTGCCGCCTACAGTAGATGCAACCTACACTAGGTTCTGTTCAGTCAATATTGAAGAGGATGAATTCGGTTAACAATCATCAACCAGCCGGATCGACCGGCAGAAAGGTAACTGTTATGGCAACCTGCGGTAGCCGGAGACGTTTCGTTTGAACAGAACATGCTGTATTAAAACATGTCGGCCTAACGTGACTCCACCGCGATTTACATTTAGGATTTCTGCACTTTCCTTTAATTACTTCCGGGAAACGAGTTAGCAAAAAATGTATAGACTAACGCAATCATATATTCTCCTTACTTCACTTTACTGTTGCGGTGTCGTGGTGTCGTGGTGTGGAGATATGGAGGACCTTTTGCTGGGCTCCTTTCGGGAAATGAAACAGAAACTCAGGGTCCCTCCGTACCCACACGTTGCCTAATCAACGACGCTGAAGTTGGCATCCGATTCGCAGCATCCGATTCAGCAGCTGGTCCACTTTAAATCGTTCCTGATTGAAAACCACTACACCTAAACTCTTCAAATCTGGACTAAATTATCACAGTGAGGCTATACATTATAATAAACATAGTTACAGATTTGTGAAACCTTTTTTCTATTTGTGAAAATGCAATACAGGCTAATTTTAATGCTTTTTAGGGGTCCAGACTGCATTAGAACGGGTCCTGATTGAAAACCACTACACCTAGACTCTTCAAATCTAGACAAAATTATCACAGTGAGGCTATACATTATGTAAAACATAGTTTCAGATTTGTGAAACCTTTAACCTATTTGTGAAAATGCAATGCAGTCTGGACCCCTAAAAAGCATTAAAATAAGCCTGTATTGCATTTTCACAAATAGGGTAAAGGTTTCACAAATCTGAAACTATGTTTTACATAATGTATAGCCTCACTGTGATAATGTAGTCCAGATTTGAAGAGTCTAGGTGTAGTGGTTTTCAATCAGGACCGATTTGAAGATTCTAAGTGGTTTTCAAGCCGAATCGGATGCCAACTTCAGCGTCGTGCCAAACCATGCCTACCAGGATTTTTTTTAATTAAAGGATGCTGATAGATACAAGGTTTTTTTTACGTTTTTTTTAATGCCAATGTATTGAATACCAATCGTAGGACAATGAAAAAGCAGGGCATTGACTTTGAATTGATGAGCGATTTGTGAATTAAAGGATCAGACAGTGTAGGTCAGAAAGTGTCCGAGAAGAGGAAGATGGAAAGCGATGATAGAGTATGACTTTCAAAGTAAAATATACGCCTTCTGATAACAAAATACTATATAATTCATTAAATTGTTATTAATTAAATTAATAAAAAATTACTGCCATGGAACTTAAAACACACAGCACACTCATCACTCACTCATACTAACCCTCCCCACTGATTATATTGTTTATAAAAATCCACACTTTTTCAAAAACGAGAGGTTGAGAAGGACAAGGTTTGAAAGATAAAAACTTTATTATAACTTGCACAGAAGTAATAACAAAACCTGAGTTGGTTTGGAAAAAAACTCCTGATCAGGCAGGGGACTCTCTAAATCGACGCCCCTTCGACCTGGGCGGGACTTTACGTCCTACGTCACTCGCTATGGGTTTGCATGTGTGCGCGTAGCCGTTTGTCTCAGGGATCTGTGCACGAACTCCCTTGCACTACAGATTACGAGCGTCAGTGTCGTACGCGATGGAGGGTGGGTGACATTCCTACAGTCTGTGATGATAGGCTATATTTCTACAAATTACTTACTATTACTAGCGATTAACATGACGAAACAACACGAACTAAGCTAACATTAGACTATAGCCATACCAGATAACGCCATACCAGCTAACCCTAACTATTTATTATTAAACTCTGAACCATTTTGCAACAGGCAACTGTGTGTTGGTGCGTCTTATTGCTTCCCACGTCTGCGTCTGCATCTTTCCCACTCCTGGCTAATAGTTTCAGCTTTTGTACTGTATATCAGAAATGATCACCCTGTACCACACTGCTGACTTGTTGATGTTTTGTGAGCACTCACGCATTTCTCTAGGTATCTTAAGTTTCCTACTGGAGTCATCAAAACTTTGGACTTTGTTATTGTAAGAAATATTGTGTTGCAAAAACACTTTGTGTCTTACCCTTAGCGTTACCCTAACCTTAACCCCAGTAACATTTCTTCATCATAAACTACAAGTTACGCAAAATGGCATACAAACATCCAGTCCAATATGAAAGAAAAAAGCTAGCTATATTAAGGAATCGAACCCCTTATCCCCGCGTTAATGAGTTGTTCTCTGACCACTAACCCATCAGGTCTTAGTACATGCGATTCAAGAGTTAACCACTTGACAATCTTTCAACTTCGGTTGCCTAGAAATTGTAAAGACAGTGATGTGTGTACATTGTGCGAGTATCCGTCACTCGCGATGTGTGTGCAGTCCAAAATGAAAGAAAAAACGATAGTTATGTTATTATAACTCTAGTTCTATGATTGTAGGCGTAGCCGTCTAGGCTTCGCCTTATGGGCTTGTCCCGTGCGCGCGCTGGCGCGCGCTGAAAATTCAAACTATGCACCTATCAGCGTGGGCACCGCCCACATTTCCCACGGTATCGTGTCTATATAACGCGGTGTATACCGTTGCTCATCCTCCACGCTTTTCTTTCAGCATTTGGAGGGTACAGCAGGTGGGAAACTAGACGGCTACGCCTACAATCATAGAACTAGAGTTATAATAACATAACTATCGTTCTATTTCATGTAGGCTACGCCGTCTAGGCTTCGCCTTATGGGCTAAGGTGAAGCTGCGAGCGGAGCCCGATCAATGTACTCCTGCTGGACCCCAGTCAAAACGACCTAAGTCACCAGAACACATTAAGACTCAAAAAGCCAAGGAAGTGTAAAACACAACAGCTTTATAAAAACTAATTCCTCCTAGATCAAGCAACGCAATGATCAAGGGAGAAAAAAGTGAGTCTGTAAAGACTCCGGCTCTATTCCGTGCTTCATGGAACCCATGAAAAGGAAAAGAAAACCAGAGCAACACGGTTTCCATTAGGTCCGCTACCACCGGGGGCGGAGCTACGGAATTCGGCTCTCCAATAATGGGACTCTCTCGGCCGTTTCTTATTTGAAGAAAACGGCGGGAGTGCCTCACTGGTAAACAAAACCACCAGACAATTGGCGAGCCAATAGAAAACCCCCTAGCCTGTTTTTCATTTGAAAAAAGGTGGGAGAGTAAGAGACTGGTAATCAAGACCAACTCGCCAGCCGGCGAGAGGAAATCCAACCACGCCGCTTTAAAGAACATGTCTATATTCTTAAGCCGTAAAAAGGGGTCCCGGACTCTAGCACAGAGTTGCCGAGTGAGCCCCTGGACATGTCTAACATGTAAAAACGGACAAAGAGGCCGAGGGAAGACCAAGACGCAGCCGCGCAGATGTCTTCCACCGAAACGCCCTTGAGTAGAGCCGTTGAAGCGGCCACGCTCCGTGTGGAGTGAGCTTTAACGCCCAACGGTGGCGCCAAGCCCTGCCGAGAGTAGGCTAGGCAAACACCCTCACATACCCAGCGAGAAAACCGCTGCTTAGAGAGAGCGCGGCCCCTGCTAGCGTCGCTATAACACACAAACAACTGTTGTGTGGAGCGGAACGCTGCCGAGCGATTCACGTACATAGCCAACGCCCGAACCGGGCACAGGAGATGCAACTCAGCCTCCGCCTCACTAGAATGAGGCGGGGGGTGAAAAGCCTTAAGCACAATATCCCTCGACCGAAAAGAACTATTAATGTTCTTCGGGAGGAACGCAGGATTAGGTCTGAGCAACGCGAAGGAGCTGTCCTCGTTTAGCAACAAGCAACTCGGGCTGACAGACAGAGCGGTTAGCTCACCGGCCCGCTTGGCAGAAACCAAGGCCAACAAGAGCGCCGTCTTAAATGACAGGGCATCCAAAGGGGCCTGGGAGAGAGGCTCGAAAGGATCCCTGGACAATCCGCGCAACACGGTGGGGAGATCCCAGCGTGGTGTAAGCACGCGTGAAACAGGCCTAACCCGTCTAGCCCCACGCAAGAATCTCTTGACCAGTGGATGGCTGAAGATCGGTCCACCATCACAGCCTGCATGGCCAGCCGAAACGGCTGCCGCATAGACCTTGATAGTGGAGAAAGCCAAACCTTTTTCCAATAAGTTTTGCAGAAACGAAAGCACGCTTCCCACCTCGCATTGAGATGGGACAGCGTGGTTCGTCTCACACCAATTAGAGAAGGCGCACCACTTCGCCGCATAGAGGGAAGAAGTAGAAGGCGCACGAGCACTCTGAATAGTGTTGATAACCGTCTCAGGCAAACCTTTGCCCTGCAGGATCAACCTCTCAGGAGCCAAACCAACAGCCGTCCCGAGACATCGGGCTGGTGGTGCACCGTCCCGTGGGCCTGTGAAAGCGCATCCGGCCTGAATGGTACTGGCCAAGGCGCCGACCGCGAGAGCGCGGCCAGCTCTGGAAACCACAGAGCTGAACGGTTCTCCGGGGCCACTAATATCAGGGACAGTCTCTCCTGTCTGACCCGTTCCAGAAGAGGAAGGATCAGCTGGAGCGGGGGGAACGCATAGAAGAGAGCCCGCGGCCAAGGTGTGTGTGCCAACGCATCTACCCCCAACGGGGGAAGATCCCGAGGGCTGAGGGAGAACCACCACCTGCAGTGCGTGTTCTCCCGGGACGCGAAGAGGTCCACCTGCGCTGTCCCGAACCTCTGCCAGATCAATCTGACAATGTCGGGATGTAACCGCCACTCGTCTCGGCGGGGACCGCCTCGAGACATGAGGTCCGTCCCAAAGTTCTGGGCGCCCGCGATATGCAGGGCTCTCAGACTGCGGAGATACTGATGAGCCCAAAGCCAGAGCTCGACCGCCTTTCGGTGGAGAGCAGGGGAGCGGACTCCCCCCTGTCTGTTGATGTACGCCGCCGCCGACACGCTGTCTGTCCTGATCAGAACGTGGCGGCCGCGCACCAGGTGAAAGAAATGCAACAGCACTTTCCTCACTGCGTCGAGTTCCAACACATTTATGTGTGCTGTAGGGGGCGTGCGCCACTCGTCTCCGACCGAGTGAGAGAGGCACGTTCCTCCCCAACCCGTCAACGAGGCGTCCGTGAAGACCACTACGTAGGACGCCACCCTGCCCAGTGGAACACCCTTGAGAAGGGCGGAGGGTCCTTTCCAATATTCCAGGTCTGGCGACACCGAACGGGGGACGAGGAGCACCCTGAGCTTGTGTCGCCTGGGGTCCAACCGTTGGCGAGTAAACCACCGCTGGAGTCTGCGCATAAAAAGCAGACCCAGGGGGACCACGGGGTGGGCAGCTGCCATCAGCCCCAACAGGCGCATGGTGGACAGTGCGGTCACGTTTCTGCGAACGTGAAAACGGGAGAGCGCCGACAGGATGGCGTCTCGCCGAGGAGGCGAAAGCATCGCAGTCATGGTGGCTGAGTCTAGGCAAAGCCCCAAGTAGACTGTCTGCCGGCTGGGGAGCGGGGAGCTCTTCTCCCAGTTGATGGCAAAACCCAGGAAGGAGAGATGGTTTATCACCAACATGGTGTCCCTTCTCGCGGTCTCTTCTGAGTTGCTCAGAATAAGCAGATCGTCTAGGTAGAAAATAATCCTCTTTCCCTGACGTCTGAGCGGTTCCAACACCGTCTCCACACACTTCGAGAAGGTGCGCGGAGCCAGGGAATAGCCGAACGGCAGACACTGGTACTCGTACGCCATCCCCATAAAGGCAAAGCGGAGAAACTTCCTGTGCGCCTGCCGAACAGGGACGTGGAAGTAAGCATCCTTGAGATCCAGGGATGTGAACCAATCGTCCTCTCTCACACACCGGAACAATGCTCCGACCGTGAGCATTCTGAACTTCCTCGTGGCAACGAATCTGTTGAACACGCGAAGATCCAGAATAGGTCTAATTTCCCCTGACTTCTTGGAAACCAGGAAGTAGCGGGAATAAAAACCTAGGTGAGACTCGTGGGGGGGAACGACAGTGATGGACCCCTTTACCAAGAGACGTGCCACCTCTGCTGCAAGACCCGTGCTCGCAGCCGGGTCCCGTAGCGTGGTCTCCACCAACCCCATAAAGGGTGGGGGACAACGCTTGAACTGTATGGGATGGCCCCATCTCAACGTGGTGTCCAACCACGATGGCAGAACGCACCGCTCTTGCCAACACGCATAGCGGTTGGAGAGAGGGTGAGCCGACAGCTGAGGAAGACCGTCCAGGAATAACCCGTATTCCTCTGCCCCTACCGCCTTCACACTGCGTGTGAACCATGGGGGGCTCCCCATGAAAGGGAGGAGGCTCAGCGAGCGTAGGAGACGTACCACAACTAGCAGTTGTAAAAACAACGAGCTGTCTAGACGTCGCGCTCGTGCCCGCTGAACAGGGAGCGAGCCGTCCGGCCGCAGCACCTGTCCGCAGGCTGTAGCCACAGCGCGCGGACCCATCTCCTCACCTATAATGTGGGGAACCAGGAGACCGGTACAAGCGGCCGTATCCACGGGCTCGTGCAACGAGTCTCTGATCCGTCCACGAGGCTCCAAGGGACGCCGCTTCTTAGAAGCAGGTGAACCAGAGGCCATGTGAACACGCCGTCCGACCGCCACCCTACAGCCACAGGGCTGAGAGGGGGGAAGAGGCAACATGGAGGAACGCACCACAAGCGTAGGACGCAGGTGGCCTGAGGAATATCGCTCTTTAGGTACCATGTAGCCTACCGCTGTTCGGCCGAACGGTCTTTACTTTTTCTTTTTTTTTTTTTTTTAATAGGGAAAGAAAAAGTAGGAGCAAGCTTCCGGAACTTACCGGTCCGTGGCGCTGCTCTACCCGGCTGCTGCGGCACCGGGGCAGGAATCGGAGGCGGCCCCCTGGAACACTGGGACCGGTCTGGACCCCGCCTCCTCCCAGCCTGCTGGTGGGAGGAGCACGTGAGAATCGCCCCGAACCGGGAACGATTCTCACGGACTGACTGCTGGTGCGCGAGCACCTCGGAGAACCGGGGACCAAATAGGCCATCAGGCGCTAGTGGACCCTGGACGAGGCTGGCCCGCTCTCGTTCCTGCACCGCAGTGTGGGAGAGCCATATGACCCTTTGAATCATGGTAGCCCACGCCATATGCTGGCCGGCCGAAACGGCTATCGGCTGGCATAGCTGGAGGATGGCGCTGGAAAAAGCGGGAAACCGCCAGCCATCTCACGGCTTCCTCCGGGCCGTAGGCCTCCCTGTCAGCAAACAAGGAGACCATGGCAGAGGAGAGCAGGGCGATGTTGTTGACCGCCGTCGCGGATTGTCGGCCTAACGTCCGTTAGGCCGACAATCTGCTTCTGGAGGCGGTCGGGGGGCAGCGGCTTTTCGTTAGGGCGCCATCCGGCGCCCGGACAGAGAAGCGCTGCCAGTGGAGGCTCCAGGCGAGGGATCCCCCTCGCTTACCGGAGCCTTCAGGGTAGAAGGGTCCCCACCTGCAGCAGTAAACAAGTGCTGCACAGGCGGGAACAAGGGGTAACCCGCCGGGAAGCAGATGGGGTGCGAAAGCACTCGCCCTGCATATCGTCAGATACGGGGGCGAGAGGCGGGGCCGGCATGGGAAACCCTTTGATGGCCGCCGCCTCACCCATGATCTCCCCGCGACGGTGGCGGTTGTAACCCGAGAGCGGGAAAAACCGGACGCCGAGTCGCCGTCCATGGAGGCGTCGTCGTCGGCGTCGATGATGCCATCGCGTCAGGTCCACCGCAGGGGAAAAGAAGAGATGCCTGGAGAGGATCCCCTCTTCAGGCAGCTCCCGGCAGGCGACACAGGAGACGGGGGCCGCCATAGCAGCCTCGGCGTGGTCGGTGCCGAGGCACACAGAGCACGCCAAGTGCCCGTCACCCGGTGCCAGGGAGGCGGGACAGGAGGCGCAAAGGAGTCCTGAAAAGGACCTAGCTCCAGGAGCGCTCTCAGGTGGCCCTGAAAAGGGGCCGTTTGTCCGCGGCCTCGCCCGAGCCGCTGCCACCGGCTCGGGAGATCCGTGTTTACGTCTTCATCTTCTTCTTAATAGTAGTTCTCAATTTCTCGCTGATAAGCACAAGTGCTGAAAGAAAAGGGAGGATGAGCGACGGTATACACCGCGTTATATAGACACGATACCGTGGGAAATGTGGGCGGTGCCCACGCTGATAGGTGCATAGTTTGAATTTTCAGCGCGCGCCAGCGTGCGCACGGGACAAGCCCATAAGGCGAAGCCTAGACGGCGTAGCCTACATGAAATAGAACCTTGCATCACTAGGGAATCTAACCCCCAATCATCAGTTGGTCGTTGCTAACTGTAAACAAAGAGATCGCATTTTGTTTAACTGCTAACTAACAAACGGGTTTATGCGTTCACTGAACAAAGATTATGGAAATAAAAGACCACTTTTCCATCAGAAAAATCATCAGAACCGTTATTACCAACCCATAGACACTAAAGCCAAAACCTTTCTCACATGCACACCCATCGCGAGTGACGGCTATGCGCACACATGCACACCCATAGCGAGTGACGTAGGACGTAAAGTCCTGCCCAGGTCGAAGTGGCGTCGATTTAGAGAGTCCCGATCAGGCAGCTTCAGGTTGTATAGAGTTAGTTTTCTTTGCATGAAAAATTATCATTTAGATCCACAAACAACATATGTGAAATCCAGGGCATATAAAGACTGGGACCAGATCTCTCCATTGACACCCATTCATATTTTTCGATCTCATAGGTCCCATGAGCTCTACCGGAAAGGGCGTGACTTCGCCACTCTATTCCCAAACGTTGTGGCTTCCCCCCACATGCACTGACCAACCACAACACGCCATGCATCAGGCCTAGAACTTTGACAACTCTGTGTCCCCCACCCCAGTTCCCCATTGAACTACCTTAATCTAAACATGCACTCATCCTCCTTCCCAGAATGCTCAGTATATTACAGTGTCAAGAACTTATAACTTAAACATTACAGTGTAAAGAAGTTATCTTAAACATATGTAGGACAGATTAAAATCAACTCGTCACCTTATTAATGAAACTGATTTAAAACCTTTAATAAACCACATGTGCTTGTGAGATGACCCATGCATAATGAAAGAAAACAAATCCCTATAACACACATATGGGTTATTATAAAGATATGACATACGCAAGCATAATGACAATCTACTGAGAAATAAGTATGCATTCAAACAATCAACAACAATACCACTGCATTTGATGGAATACATTTATAAAGCATGTAAAGCATAAAGCCTTTTCAAACGTTCCTTCATATGGGCCAGATGATGGCTCCTTTAAACAAATCCTTTAAATACATGAATACAGTGTTTAGTGTTTTACTTTAATTGTGAAAATACTTAATCAACCTTAACATGTAAGTGAATTGAGAAACAGAATGAGGTCACTGAATAGAAGCCATTTTCGGCTTGGCACACCCTGTCATTTCACTGTCTTGCCTGTGTAAAACCGAGGGCGTATATTCCACCTTAGTGAAGGAGCCGGCTTTCTTGGTTAATTGGAGAAGGCGGGGCTATGCACGAAGAGTAGACCTCTTTAGAAGAGTTTTTATTTGTTATTTATTCAAGCCACTCGCATGCAAGAATGAGTAGACGACATCTGAGTGTAGGCTACAAACGCGATAAACAATTTACAAGTGCAAAAACACCAACATATTCTTTATTTTGCTGACCACATGTTTATGACAATTTATCCACGCTTTCTCGTAGATCGCACCATCTTTCCCCGTCTTCGTTAAATGCGACTGCATCAACTCTTCCTCAACAACAACCCCATCCCCAGCAGATGTATCTATCTAATTATTTATTGCACTTAGCACTTTACTTGTTATGGGGAGTCTATGGGGTATTTATGAGTAGTTATTAAGTGTAAAGTACTGGGTGATTGATTAATTGATTAATGGAGATTAAATTATGTATAAATGTATGAATTGGTGGACAACTAAAACTACATGCCTGTCTGTGTTTTGCTCCAACAACATTTCGTTGTTATTCTGTAACAATGACAAATAAAGCTGAACTGAACTGAATGATGTCAGCAGCTTGCGGATGTCACTGTCTCTCCAGTGCTCATGTTGATGTCGCTGCGTTGTCTCTGTTGTAGAGACAATGCAGCATCACCTCTACCCAAATCCTGGCCCTGGTACCGTCTTTACATGAAAATGAAACCCCCAATATGTGTAGGGTTTGAGAGGGGACATTGGGGTGCGAAATCAAGCCGGTGTATTTCCTTGGTCAGTGTAAACACGTGGACCATGCCCGGAAAAAGGCGGGTATAAGACGGGAATATTTGGCAGTGTAAAAGCGATTAATGAGGATGTAGGCCTTTTCAAACTTTCCTTCATATAGGCCAGATAATGGCTCCTTTAACCATGTGAGAGATACAGCTTTAGTTGTGACCAGTCACCCTAGCCTAGGACCTGCTCTGATTTAAACATGAGATCAAGATTTCCTTTAAGAGGGCTATCAGGAGGTGTAATAAAAGACTCATTGAATTCCCTTGGAATAGGGTCCTTAGTTGACTGAGGGCCATTTTCTCCCATAATAACCTGTTATATTCTAACATTATCTCTAATAAATATATTGCTTTATCCTTTCATCATGTGTGGAGTCCCATCTTTGTTGTGATCACTGAGCCTTGTCCTATTCATTATCGAAAAGGGAACATTGACCATCACGTGGCGATTGGTATTTTCTCTCAAGAAAAGTCAAAGAAATTAAATTACTTTTAATTACATCTTTTAATTAGGAAAAGTTTTAATGACACAAATCAAATCACTAGCCCAAACTGTCTGTCTTGATCTACAACTTCAGGTCATGTTAGGTCGAAAAGGCTTAAGATATAGAGTTTATAGAGACATTTGATTAGAGAGAGAGAGAGCGAGAGAGAGAGGCTCTGAAAAGGTCAAATAGATTGGTTCATTTGTCAGCTCTCTCTCTCTCTCTCTCCAGCTGACATCTACCCCTCTCGCTCAATCTCTCTCCGTCCTTCATTGTCTCTCTCCCCCTCCCTCACACTGTTTCTGTCTCTCCCCCATCCCCCTCTCTCTCCTCAGGGGCGACGAGGCAAGTCACCATGCTCGGGTCACGTGATGAAAGCGAGGCTCATCGATTGGCTGCAGGGGAATTCCAGGTCACCATCCATCGATCAGCAACTCACTGGCATTTAGCTCCAGGTGCATGCTGGGTATTTTCACAATAGATGGGAGGATTCCACTGAATCGTAGAAAATGTCAGGTTTGGGTTAACATGGATAAAATGTGTTTAGTTTAATCATATGTCTGTTGACTATTGAATGCATACAAAAACTGTTCTATAACGCTAAACATTATACTCAAAAACAGAGGAAGTCTGTGTGTACCGGTTCAGCTATCTCACTCCCCCACCCATCCTCATCAGCCTCCCACTCTCAGTAAGTCCCACTAGAGGGCTGAGAGAGAGAGAGAGAGAGAGAGAGAGAGAGAGAGAGAGAGAGAGAGAGAGAGAGAGAGAGAGAGAGAGAGAGAGAGAGAGAGAGAGAGAGAGAGAGAGAGAGAGAGAGAGAGAGTCAGAGATAGAGAGAGAGAGTCAGAGATAGAGAGGAAAGAGAGAGAGAGAGAGAGACCATGGACAAAGACTATTTGATAATACTATTGATCCCAATGTAATTCAAGTTTTCCAGTTGAATGCTAATTCAACTGAGATGGAACCTTGAATAAATAGCCAAAAGGAATTTTTCAAGGAATTTTTCATGCCTCCCCCACACACACTCGCCCCCTCACATTCATCCCCTCACAATCACACTTCAACGGCAGGGTCAACCATGCAGGGCAACAACCGGCTACTCAGCAGGTAGCAGTCTGGCGTCTTGCTCAAGGACACCTAGTCAGCAGCAGCCAGGGGCGTAGCCACATGGGGCCCAGGGGGGGCCACGGCCCCTCCTCGTCAGATGTTGGCCATCCTGCTCCCCCCCCGTCCCCCCCGTCCCCCCCGTCCCCGTCCCCCCCGTCGACAATCAAGTGCCCCAAATATAAGACTGGCCAGAGCTGGCCACCACAGTAATAATGTCCTGGCTACGCCCCTGGCAGCAGCATCAAACCTGCGGCCATGCCCGTCCAGGCCTGCAGCCCTCCGGCTCCGTGTTGTAATTAACTCATGTGCTGATGGGACTGAGATGTGCTCAGCCAGGGGACGGCCGGTTCAACAGCTGCTAACTGATCCTGGGTCTGTTTCATCATGACTAACAAGAGAATCCGGCGGCGGTGGTGGCGAGCTGACCAGAGGACAGCTGGCTACACTGAGTCCACGACATGTGTGAGGCAGGGCCTTGTGGTGCAACACCTGCTATTGTAGCGGCTCTGGAGATGAAAAGGTAAAAACAGCAGTGTGTAAAAACCCACTGCTGGCTGAGGCTGCTCCTGATGTCCCCACAAGCTGATCAACGAGGTAGGAGTGTTATGGGGCCCTATCTTGCATCCGGCGCAAGTGACTTAGTCACTGGCGCATGTGTCGTTGCTAGTTTACAACTGGGGCAGAGCGTTCTTTTCCCACCACCGCCACTCGCCGGTAAATTAGGGATTGATCATGAGCCCCAAGGGGCGGTTCGACGGAAGGAGGAGGCGTGTTCTGGCGCAAACGGTATTTTGCCGTTTCTGAATACCATTGCGCTACTGACCAGGAAATACCTGGTTTAAAGTCAGTGGCGCGTTGTTCAGATGCTATTTTAAGGGCGCATGCATACATGCGCATGCGATGCATACGGATTGCTTGTGCACCTCGCGCATACACTTTGCTTCTATCTACCTAGCCGCACATTCTTGGTAAATTATTTGGTAAAGAACAGCTGATGCAGCGGTAATAAGTTGTACTTTTAAAGGCCCACTATGCAACTTCGGGAATTTCTTCGCTGTTTTCTTGGTTTTGGCACGCACATTTCTCTACACAGCGCCCCCTACAGCTTCGTAGCAGATATTTTACAACACTGTCGTAACAACTCGTTGACGACCCTTCCCCATGCACTTCTACGCGAGCCATGTGCATTTGTTTTCAAAGAAGCCGGCGAATGCGTGGAGCCATGTCCGAAGTAAATGTTCATAAAGTGTAGGCAAGGTTATACATTTTTAAAATGGTGTATTTGTATTGCAATAAACATAAAGCCATCCTTTTTATAGTTGACGGGGAGAATTTATATCCTAGATTATAATTGTTTTATCTTAGGTTGAACAGAACAATCAGTGTGAGAGTGTTGGCCAACATAATAATCTAAATAAACAAGAACCTGGATTCGGGGATTCAGTCTGTATCTGGGGGACGAGACAAACGAACAGCAAAACACCAATGGAAACAAAGGTGTTTATATGGCTGCAACCAAGCAAGCTAGAAACATACAGGGCTCACAACAAAACGGTCGAGAAAACAATTTTTACAGGGCTCACAACAAAATGGTTGAGCAAACACATTTGTACAGAGACTATCAACATCAAGAATACCACGAGGACAAAGTTCACCCAAGGGTACTTTCAATTTCAAAAGCAACACGGCCAAGTCGGAGTCTGATTTGAAGTCTTCTTTTTCTTTCAGTTCACGCTATTCCTGAAAAGCTTGCCCAACGTTTACTCGTGTCTGGCCTCTCTGTCGGTCAGTCTCCCTTTTCTCTTCTTCTGTTCCTCCGACATTGGGTTTCTCTGTCTCTTTTTAGTCGGCTGATCTATGATGAATGTAACAATCCCTTAGTTACTTGTGTTTATATCGAGCCGGTTCCGTGTTTGGGGGTCAGTGCCGCAAAGCAATTCGTTACTTCGCGAGACCCGAGACTCCCGCGAGAGTGGGCGGAGGGTCGCCGGCAGAAACATATTCATTTTCTCCGCCAAGATGCGCAAGGGGGAGTTGAAACAACAGACAATCGAACAAAAATGTATTATGGAACCATCGCAATGACTCCTAGCCTGTTATATTAAGGTAAATCAAGCCAAAAAAGTTGCATAGTTCCCCTTTCACTCGTGTCTGATCTCTTTTCTGGTCCATTCTTCTTTTGTTCCACCGACAGTCGCCTCTTGGGTCCCTTATCAGTCGATTGATCCATGATGAATGCAACAATTGCCTCGCAACTGGCTGTTTATATGTAGCCGGTGCCATGTTTGGGTGTGTGTCTGTGCCGTAAAGCATTTTCGAAACTACAATCTGACTACATTTTCGAGGATACTTCCGCCGCGTCACATCCGGAAGCGCTCGGTCCGAACACATCAAGTTGCATATGCGCTTTTTCACTGTAGAGGCCACATGGGAAAATGACACACCCACCAATCGACCCAGAAATGGATGCAGAACCATCAGCATAACTCTCAACCTGCATACTTAATGTACTTTTGGCTAAAAAAGTTGCATAGTGGGCCTTTAAATCAATGCATCTGCAAACACCGTACAGCAAACACATATTTTCTTGACAGGGACATCGTGTAGGCCTACATGCCCATAACTTTTAGGATTGATGAGTATTTGATCGTGAAAAACATTGTTTTACCGCGAGTGAGTGTTAAAAAGAATGAATGAATGATGTGGAGTTTCAAAATAAAAGCCCACCAAAAAAATTCCAATATGAGACATATTGCATATGATTTTGGATTCAATTTAAAATAAAATGCCCTGTTATTTCAGGATCATTTCACTTCAGGGTTATAGTTCAAGACCCCAATCTGAAACCTTTTGCGTGACCTATATATTTTGCGTGACCTATATATCGTGAACTATAACCCTGAAGTGAAATGAGCCTGAAATAACAGGGCATTTTCTTTTTAATTGAATCCAAAATCATATTTAATATGTCTCATATTGGAATTTCTGGTGGGCTTTTATTTTGAAACTCCACATCAGAATGTTCTGGAACTTCTTGGGTGACCCTATGGGGTTGTGACCTATAACCCTGAAGTGAAATGAGCATGGAATAACAGGGCATTTTCTTTTAAATCGAATCCAAAATCATTTGTAATATGTCTCAGATTGGAATGTTTGGTGGGCTTTTATTTTGAAAGTAAATACCACAACGGCCGTACACTTCCTTTGATAGTATTTGCTTTTATTGACTGTCTTTTTGTATGTACCCGACGAATGCTTTTACTTTAAACTAGTTCTGAGACGCTATTACCGTAATGGCTAGTATATACAGGTATGGCAAAAAACTGGGTCGGCTGGCTTGACCGCCGATCTCGATGAGTCGGCTGGCATGACCGCAGTCTCTTAAAGGGGATGGGAGCTGGCACTCTCATTGGTTTGTTGGACGTTACGCCCAAACCACACCTACGGGTAACTAGGCTGCTTCAGACCAACCCTTCTGACACTTGCGCCGCGACGCAAGTGTCATTTATCCGCCTGTAAAATAGCGATAGCGCCGTAGAACCGCCCACAAAGCTACTTGCGCTTTGCGCTTCCCACTTGCGTTTCAGACCGTTAAAATAGGGCCCATGGTGCGTTCAAGACGAATCGTACACCACCTGCACGCGTTCCAAAGTGGGAAATCTCCCAGCTTTCTTGCTTTTATCTGTCTCACTCGTGCTCCTGAGAGTCCACTGAGATCAGTCAGGTTGACTGTACGCCTCGACAAACAAAGATGGATGTGCCCATAATTAGATGTATCTTCTTTGTATTTGTGCCAGGTTGGTCTTTTTAATGGTATTACACACTTGATTACATAGCTGCTTTAATCTGGTCACCAATTTATGCATTGTTGTTATGTCTTGTTGTACGTGCAATACAATGTAAAGTTTTGTTGTTTGCTGGTTTGCTGAAGAGGCTAATGTAGCTAACAATAAAAATGACTAGCCAATGACTGTTCTTCCCAGACTCAGAGAGTAGCAATGCCCACAAAGACAAACGGGAACGCTATAGGTGCTACAAGCCAGGAAATAAGGTCACAAGAGCAACTCGGGCGGGCGGTGTACGATGCATCTCAAAGTCGCACCACGCTTCAATAGACTTGTTTGCAGCGGAACCTTGTGTCCAGCTGAGCTCAGGAACCCAGGTCTGAATGGTCTTCAGGACGACAGGATGACTCATGCCAGCAGCCAATAGATAACCGGCCTTGGTTTCCAGGGGGGAGGGGGTGTTCTAGCAGCTGGGAGATGAGGAGGAGAGGTCAGGAGTGTGTGTGTGTTTGTGCACGCGTGTGCCTTTGCCTGTGTGTGTGTGCCTTTGTGTGTGTGTGTGTGTGTGTGTGTGTGTGTGTGTGTGTGTGTGTGTGTGTGTGTGTGTGTGTGTATTTGTGTGTATGTATGTGTGTGTGTCTGTGGTTTTTGTAGTGTGTGTGTGTGTGTGTGTGTGTGTGTGTGGTTCTTGTAGTGCGTGTGTGTGTGTCTGTGTGTGTGTCTGAGTGTGTAATGAGGACATGGAGGTGGAGACAGTGATAATGAGTGCAAGGCGTAATGGGGACATCTGAGGACCGTGAGGTGCAGAATAACAAAATCTTTTTATAGCAATACTTTTTCTCCTGTGCTCAGATTACTATATAATGCCGGGAGGAACATTTCTTTGCATTAGATGGAGGAAACAGAAGATATACATACTATAAGAATAAAGAAAATAAAACACAAATGTAGGCGCCAGTAAGAAAATAAGAAAATATGGAAAGAATAGCAAAACAATTCTGGTCCTCTGGACACGCT
This sequence comes from Gadus chalcogrammus, assembly GCF_026213295.1. Taxonomy (NCBI): domain Eukaryota; kingdom Metazoa; phylum Chordata; class Actinopteri; order Gadiformes; family Gadidae; genus Gadus; species Gadus chalcogrammus. The sequence goes on from NC_079431.1 coordinate 22,252,655, forward strand.
GTGAAGGTAAAACTGATGCAACCCGAGATCTTTGAAGCTTCCGCGCTCCTTTGCATATTTTGCCAGAAGGATCCGACAGGAAGTGGAGACACCAGCACAACAGGGAACGAGGGGGAGTTGATATTATTCCTATTCTTTACAGCTCTAAACACAAACTCTGGCAGACCCTGCCCCGGCCCCAAACTGTAGTGGCCAGAAAAAAGGCATCTCTCATCTCTTTGGATCTTCAGAAGATCCACAACAGTTGTGTATGTGTGTGGTGACCATGGTGTTCTGGGTTAGCTGTTTAAAGGTCAACGACATTTGAAAAGACGTGTGTGTGTGTGTGTGTGTGTGTGTGTGTGTGTGTGTGTGTGTGTGTGTGTGTGTGTGTGTGTGTGTGTGTGTGTGTGTGTGTGTGTGTGTGTGTGTGTGTGTGTGTGTGTGTGCGTGCGTGCGTGCGTTAGCCTCATAGCATAATTGCCTAAATCACATTTTGGCCAAATTGTGATATCCAACTTAACCCTACTCCTAACACTGCTGATTCACTGTGCCTCATTGGCTATATCCTAAGCCAATCATGGTGCTTTTTACATTCCATAATCATTGACTTACTTACTAAATATGATTTAGGAGATTATGCTCAGAGGCTAACGATATGTCAGATTGTTGAGCAGTCCAAAAGGTTCAGCGATACTCCTCAACTCCAAACAGGAAGGCTGTGAGCACGGCGGTCCGCTCCTCAGGTCAACAGTCCTCAGACCACAGACAAATAGGCACCGAGCGCTGCTCTCTGAACCCGTCAGCCACGATCTGACGTTTCAAAGGTCATTTCAGACTGTTGTTATCTGAAGTGAGGGTGTGGAGAGGAGAGGGAGGAGAAGGGAGTGAGAATAGTCTGCTTGGTTGTATCCTGCGCAAACATGAGCGCATTGCCCCCATCCTCCACTCACTCAACTAGCTTCCCGTTCCCACCAGGATTGAGTAGAAGGTTTCCCTCCTCACCAACCAATGTATCCATGGACATGCCCCCCCCCCCATACCTCTAGGAACTTCTCAACCCACATAACACACTACGCTCCCTCAGCTCCACTCACTCAAACCTCCTTCCCATACCCAGAACAAAACTTAGGAACATGGGAGATGGGGCCTTCTGTGGTGCTGCCCCACGCCTGTGGAACGCCCCCCCTGACACCTTGGGGCACCACAATCCACTGACTGTAGACATTTATTTTTGGCAAATTTTTTGGCCCCCCTTCTTAGATGTTTTTAAACCCCTTTTTATTTATATTTTATTTCAATATTTTAACACCACTGCTTTTTAGCCTGTAGCTCTTTGAGATCTTCGGACGAATAGGGCACTATATATAAATTAAATGTATTATTTATTATTATTATTATTATCCTCATTTAACACTTCATCTGAAGTGGAGGTCGCTGTCTGGATGCCGAACTATTCAAATTGGTTTCTCAATACTAAGTTATATTATTGGTGGATGTTAAACATCAAGTGTGTCAGTTTTGGACACAGTATATTACAGTTGTTTCTGAACCGTCAAACAATTACAGTTCATATCTAACAACCAGGAATTAATAGTTCAGAATTCTTAGGTTGAAATCTAGGACTGCAAAAGTTTAATCTAGATTTCTGAACATGAAGGTTAAGACAGAAAGAGTCTCTTCGTGGCCGTTGCCATGGTGATGTTTTTTTGTTTTTTTACTTTTACTGGAAGAGGGGAAAGCCAGGCCATGGTTACAAACCACACAATACATCGATCCAAACCAGTACATGGATGTTAGACTGAGTTTTTTGGAATCCAAGGGGTCCTTACCCTGGGAGACAATATAAATATGTTAAGATATACTAACCATACTTTAAATCGCAAGCTGTTTTGGATGAAGGCCTCTGCTAAATGACTATAAGTAAGCAACGATTTACTTACTTAGACAATCCTAAACTGGAGAGAATTAGCCTATATGATATTAACTTTTTACTAATTACCTCCACACACACTGAAACAGTGCTTACATCTATGAGCGAGCTGCCTTGGGTTTCCTCAGAACAGCTGTCAGTTAGTTAATAATAATAATAATAGATTCAATTTATATAGCGCTTTTCTCACACTCAAAGCCCTTACATAGGGGCACAACAATAGATAAACAAGAAAAAAAAAAGTTAGAGTTGATGAGGCTAGGGTTGGTGAGTGATATTGGAGTAGGCAGAGGAGAAGAGATGACTCTTGAGGGGGGACTGGAAGGTGGTGAGGGACTCAGAGTCACGAATATGTTGTGGGAGGGAGTTCCAGAGCCTGGGAGCTGCCCTGGAGAAGGCTCTGTCACCAAGGCTGTGGAGTTTTGATGTGTGGGTGGAGAGGAGACCGGCTGAGGAGGATCTGAGGGCCCGGGGGGGTTGATAGAGGGAGAGAAGGTCAAAGAGATATGGGGGGGCCATATGGTGGAGGGCTTTGTAGGTGAGGACCAGGAGTTTGTAGTGGATCCGGTGTGAGATGGGGGAGCCAGTGGAGATTCTTGAGGACTGGGGTGATGTGGTGCCACGCTTTAGTGTGAGTGAGGAGACGTAGTTGATGTGAGAGTTGATGTGAGAGTCTTCCTAAAAATGTCGCCGAATAGCCTTCTTAATCCCATCTCCATGGAAACCAGAGGGCATTCAGAAAGGCTTTGGAAAGATGATGGGGGGGGGGGGGGGGGATTGATCGATGGAACAGCCTCCAGGATTCATTGAACACACATATGATTCGGACGGAGAGATAAACAATGTTTTTGTTGGTAGATTGAACCAGCAGGGTCTCAAGTCGATACCATTCATTATTTTTTCCATTGATTAATATTGTATTGATGTATACATGAAAAAAACGTTCTGCTTCACTACCCGACACAAACACTTCAGTGCTCCTCTTCACGCTCTGCCGTTCGTGACTATATCAAGTCTTTCAATTTCTCTTGAGACTTTAAGATAGTCTTAAACATGCTATTCATAATTTCACACATGACTCTGTAGGAGAAACCACTGAATATTATATAGAGATTAAATAGTCGGACAACCAGCAATCAATATGCATATTTGTATACTTGTAGATTTCCCCAAAAAGTCTGTTTGCTAGATTAGCATGCAGCTGGCCTGACTGCAGTCACCTGAAACCATATGTAAAAGGTCAAACAGTAATTCTTCGTTGAATTATTTTATTTACTACTGTTTTCTACTTTTGCCTATTTTTTTGGCAAAAGTTCGGTTAGGCATTTGACAGTTAAGAAACATGACATGTTTTTGGGAAGCATTTTAAACTGGCATGCCATCCTTCCAAACATAAGCTTGTACCACAGCTCAGAGATAAAATACAGCTCAGAGAAAATACTCAAAATCAATGCCTCCTTTTAGTTTCAAAATATTCCAGTCCAATGAATAGTATTTTAAATGCCTCATCAATTTATTAAAACCATCTTCTGATTGCCCTTTGTAGTCGTTGAATTATTAATTATTAGGTGTGTCAGAACACTATTAATAGATAAAAAATGAATCCAACCAGACAACGCAGGTGATCAATAGGCCTACAGCTATCGTCTCCATGGTGACAACAGCGTTGAGTGCTGATGAGGACGAGGGGGACAAAGTAATGATTGAGTTTCCTGATCATTTCCACCACCACCCTTCTGGTTATCCACTGCAGATTTGCTGCTCAGAGTATAAAAGTCTGCTGTGTGCCATCATGCAGAGCGATGGTGGAACCGTAATCTCCACAGGGGGGGGGGGGGGGGGGGGGTCGTTTGCTAGGTCCTGATCTACTTAGTAGTTCATGCGGGGCCAGGTGGAGACACATTTAACCTTCTGCCTCTCCCCACGGACCCCCGGGGAGACACTGCCTGCCGGGAGATAGAACCTCGGCTGGAGGGCCCACAGATGATGTTATAATAATCAGAATAATAAAAGGATAAGCAGAAGAATGGGAGAAGGGCTGAGCCCTCACGGACCACGAGGCTAGTGATGGACTGAGGCTTGTGTCGCTCGTTTGGATTGTAAAATGCACAACTTCTGCTAACCATTAAGTTCCTTCTGGTTAAACGCAACATGTGCCCTTATTTATTCTCCTATATCAGTCTCAGCCTGACCCAGATGTCCTCCAGCAGCTCGGATGTATTTCATGATAGAAGCTTATCATAAAAGCTGAACTGGCTACAAAAGCTGAGTGACCAAGTCTCTATAAACCACTGGTCTAGGTTCCTAACAAAGGGTCAGCAGAGGTTATATTAAACCACTGGTCTAGGGGTCTTAGGGTTGGCAGTGTCTCTATAAACCACTGGTCTAGGGGTCTTAACACAGGGTCAGCAGTCTCTATAAACCACTGGTCTAGGGGTCTTAGGGTTGGCAGTGTCTCTATAAACCACTGGTCTAGGGGTCTTAGGGTTGGCAGTGTCTCTATAAACCACTGGTCTAGGGGTCTTAGGGTTGGCAGTGTCTCTATAAACCACTGGTCTAGGGGTCTTAGGGTTGGCAGTGTCTCTATAACCACTGGTCTAGGGGTCTTAGGGTTGGCAGTGTCTCTATAAACCACTGGCCTAGGGGTCTTAGGGTTGGCAGTGTCTCTATAAACCACTGGTCTAGGGGTCTTAACACAGGGTCAGCAGTCTCTATAAACCACTGGTCTAGGGGTCTTAGGGTTGGCAGTGTCTCTATAAACCACTGGTCTAGGGGTCTTAGGGTTGGCAGTGTCTCTATAAACCACTGGTCTAGGGGTCTTAGGGTTGGCAGTGTCTCTATAAACCACTGGTCTAGGGGTCTTAGGGTTGGCAGTGTCTCTATAAACCACTGGTCTAGGGGTCTTAACACAGGGTCAGCAGTCTCTATAAACCACTGGTCTAGGGGTCTTAACACAGGCTCAACAGTCTCTATAAACCACTGGTCTAGAGGTCTTAACACAGGGTCAGCAGAGGTTCTTACACACCAATGGTCTTGGAGTCTAAACTCAAGGATAGCAGAGTTTTATTTTCAGCACCAATGTGATATGAATGTGACCTGGGGCGGACTGGCCACGGTCTGGCCATCGGGAGGTTCGGGCTATTTCCTGAACGGCAGGACAATTTCAGGCCGAGCAGGTCGGAAGTCATTTTTCAATTTAAGAAAAAATATTATTAAAAAAAGTAGCGCAAGCCGCGACTTTGGCCGGCCTGCTGGATATATGCAAATAGCGCGAAACGGAGCTCTGGCCTGGCAGTAAAACGGGGCCCATGTATTACTGTCTATTTAGAGGGGGGGTAACTTTTTAAAACAGTGAATGGGGTAATGCGAGCGGCAGAATAGCCCCTCCCAACTTGGACTGCTCCGCGACCTGTCAAATCTGATCTGCTCTTGCTGACACACGGAGTTCCCGTTTACCTCCCTCTGAGGATAGTTGGTGTTTTCGAGATGCATTGTCTGTGTGTGTCCTAATTTTTCTCCTCAAAGGCTTGACTTATCACTCTGAAATGTCACACAGCCCCTCATTATATACCTGGCCAGAGACAAACAGAGACATTTATCTCATTCGTCATTGCAAACGTTGAAAAAAAGCTTTCGGTGGAGCTGTATCCAGCAGTGAGGGGCAAATGTGACATCTTTGTTGTATGCTGTTAGATATGACTATTTCTACCTCCCACTAAAGTACTTTTATCTTGCACTATTTCACCCTTGACATGGACAAGATTGCTTAAAAAAATTACCTGTGATTTTCACAAAATTCTAACCACACACACAACCCAACATTGACATGTAGTTGCAATGCACATATCCAACGGTAAAGAATATTTTTTATTACTTCACACAGTGGCAAAATTATACACATGCTATTCCCACAGTCTCATTAAAGGGCTCTCCATCCCAAAGGCCCGGGCCAAATTTTTGTCCAAGTCCATCCCTGAATGTGACCAACTTGTACAGCTGCAAATCCTACCTACAAACTCCAGTGGTCTGTAGCGCACAGAAAACCCTGTAGCATGAAATACACAAATACAACAGACCAACCAGTCAGTCTAAATAAGGCAGAGAGAGAGAGAGAGAGAGAGAGAGAGAGAGAGAGAGAGAGAGAGAGAGAGAGAGAGAGAGAGAGAGAGAGAGAGAGAGAGAGAAGACAGAAGCATTGAGCTAAAAATGGAGAGATACTTGTGTTTGCACTTCCGCTGGCAAAAGAGAGAGAGAGAGAGTAACGAAATGGAGCAAACATGTTTTTCCGGGAGAAATCCGACAGGTGTCGGCTGACTGGGGGCCATCTTGGGGATGAATCATCAGACGATTACAGAGTGAAGACAGGCATGGAAGAGCCTCCACAGCCAGGGGTCAGGGGTCACGATGTAGAGATGAGTGCTCCTGTCACATTACATCCCAGGCAGAGAGGTTGTCGTGGCTGTGGTGGTGCAAAGTGCCTTTTAGTTTGTAACGGCAGTCGACGTCAATACAGACAATCCCACCTGATCTCCAGAGAGGCGGCGCATGATAAAACCCTCTCTGCCCTCTGGTGGCTGCTGATTGGCTGAGGAGCCAGCGGTAATTACTGGTCAGCTCGTTAATGAGAATTAACACGCAGCATCGTTTATGAGGGTTAATGAGCATGGCGGCGTTCTGGTCCTACTGATGTTCTCTAAAAAGGACTAGGGCGGCACGCAGGGGCTCTCGACCAATCAGAGCGGTCCTCTAAACCCAACACTGCTGACTAGCTGACGGAGCAGGTAATCCGAGGTCTGATTCCTGAGGCTTAAGCTCCCAGAGCCGTGGGTTCAACGCCCGGAGCGTCTGACATCAGCCTCGGAATACAGACGCCAACAGCTTAATCACGAGGGATGTTTTTACCCGGACGCTAGCGTCAGCTTTAACGTGATTAAGGAGACATAAACTCTCTTTCCCCGCACGACGTCCTCGTTAAAACTGATAAATATCCATCGTTAATATTCTCAAAGTCTTCGTGCGCGTTCTTCGCCATCTGTGGGCCCCACTCTCACCAACATGGATATGAATCATGTTTAACCATACCAGGCAGAGAGATTAAACCTTTATAACATCCTAATGGATGTCAGTGACCTCTGCCGTTAATGGCTGACGTGCCCTCATGGCTATTAATGACCTTTATCAACCATTATTTATCTGTGTCAGAATCACCACCAGACTTTTATCCATCATTAGTCTGCCAACATTGAGAAAGAGACACCACTCTCATCATCGTGATATTCACATTACAAATCGACTATATATCAACGCCACTCTTTATTCTAACTGCATTTGTCTCGAGACATTTGTTAATCCATTTCATATTCCCATTACTTTTTACCATTCAGTCATTTAGCATGTTCTTTTGTCCAAAGCAACTGACAGTGGATCCACATGCATGTCCTTTAAGGGGCAGGTAGGGGTTAGGGGGCATCATGCTCGAGGATACCTACACTCGTTAAAGTCCTTAATATTAGGTAGGCAGCCTGAGGCCCACAGAGACCAGGACAGTTGCCTGGCTGAACAGTGAGTTGAGGAAGGGATGCGTCCATCCATCCATCTTCCTGGAGGAAGAGGAGAGAGATACAGACGCCCTGGGCTGACAAAGAGCCGAGGTTCCCCTTGTTCAGCAGAACAGGAGAGAGGTGTGTTCTGCTAGCAGCATGTTCATTTGTTTAGAGTAGTGAGAACACCTCCACCCATCAGGCCAAGACCAGCCAGAGGGGAGCAGGAGGAGGAGGAGGAGGAGGATGAAGAGGACAGTGATGACAAGAGAATTAGGAGGAAGAGGACAGTGATGACGAAAGGAGGAGGAGGAGAGTGTTGGAGAGGAGTAGGAGGACGGTGATGACAGGAGGAGGAGTAGAAGAGTGATGACAGGAGGAGGAGGAGAGTTATGGAGATGAAGGAGGAGGAGGAGGAGGAAGAGGAGACAGTAGACACACTCCAGCCTGCAGTCAGCAACAGAATCAACACCATCTGAACAGTGTGGAGCAGGGAAATAGAAACTGGCTGGACAACAGGCTCCTTGTTGCCTGATGGATGCTTAACAAGACCATATTGTGTTGCTCTTTTTGTGTTTTTAGGTATAGCCTTTTGTTGAATTTCTTGTATTTTTTCCTCTGGAACGTTCGCAAAGTGAAATGTAACTTAATGTAATGTAAGTTAATGTTATAGTGTAAGAGGATGGGTGACTGTGTGCCTGGCCGACCAACCTAGGCACTACAGACCACCAAAGTGTATCCATATGCACTTGTAACAGTACCTCACTGTGCAGGGTGTTCCGTCTTCTGTCCGTACTGAAACCAGACTGCATAAATACAAAGCAGGACATTAAGCTCAGCCCTGCATATCAGAGTCCTCTGATAAGCGCCGTAAGAGTTCAGCAGATCAGAAGGCAGCAGGGAGTATCTCCGGCTGTTTGATCGTAGCGACAGTGAAGATGTGAATGTCTGGAGCTCAGATTACAGGCTTTGAAACGGAGACGAGGCTGGATGCTCGAGTTTGAGCTAAAGACATTATTTTGAGTTCATGCAGTTGTCAGAATCTCTAATTGAAGGCCCATGGTGTTGTGCTGTACAGTTATACTTCAAGCAGGAGGGTCTAGTATTTAAAACGAAACATTTATGGACATATTTGGAGATTAGACAGCAGCAAATTCCTCCCCATGGGTACGATGGATCCATGAGGTATCCCCCCCGTTGGTGTCTAGACGCTGGTGGTGGTGTGAATATCGATGGAGCTCCATGGCACCATCTTCCTCAGACTTAGTCCCAGAGGTGAAGGGCTAGGGGGGAAGGATTCAAAGAGCCTCACTGAAAATAGCTGTTTTAACATGCACAATATAATAATGTGCCAAAAGAACGCAGTCACTCTGCACTCTGTTGGCTGTTAGCCAAGAATTATCGGTTAGCACAGTAAACTTTCAGGATGCTTTTAGCTGTTAGCATACAATTATCCATCAGCATACAGTTATCTATTAGCATACAGTTAACTGTTGATGGCTGTTTGTTTGTTTGGTACACGGCCCAGTTGAGCCTATGAATGGATCCTTCCAGCGTGACAGACTGAGCACCGCTGATTATTTGAGCAGAGAGTGTATGTGTGGATCAAATCCAATGAAAATCAAACTTTATTTATTAAGAACCTGTCCTGCAAAAAAGCAACATAAAATGCTTACCAAAGGGAAACAACACCTCAGAAACAAGAAAACGGGTTTGAAATAACAACACATCTGAAACACAGACAGTTGAGAGGCAGCATCATCCAAATATCACACCTCATGCCGTCGGACGACCGTTCTGTGTCGTTTGACGGGTGGGAGCCATCCTTGTTTTCTCCTTGTTCGACAGAGCAGAACAAGTGTGTGCGTGCTCACTCGTGCGTGTCTTCTCTGTGAACCACCGGAGCAAGCCGGTTCTTGCGAGAGAGGCTCTGGACCAGAGGAAGAAACGCTTGGCGACCTCCAGCCGTGACCGAGCCCCCCTCTGGTGACGCCCTCCTCAATGGGGTTTCATATGCAGAATAATAGTAATAATAATAATAACGCTTGGAGGAGCTCTGTTGGAAACCCTTTGCAGCTTGCCTCCCTTTGAATACCTCTTGGGTTCAAGCACCTTTCTACTTATTCCAATGCCAAAATACTTTATAGCACATAAGATACTAACATTTAATACCTTATAGGACTCATTTCACTACCATACTAAGGGAATGGGTTTCCATTAGATAGCAGCAGACAGGAGAAGCGGGCTCCTCTGATTGGCCCGTTAGCCGGAGGGTTCTGTTGCGAGATGCCCAGTGCACGGCTGATGATGGGGTTGTCATGGTGACGGGGACGGTCCCCAGACCCCGGCATGTGAAATTTTGGAAATGGAGACTGGTAGCACCTGTGTTTGAATACACAGAGAGAATTATTTAACATTATTCATCTACAACACATAATTGAGTATTACAGATCTGTTTATTATATCATATCTGTTAGCTATACACATTTGTTCATGTTACATTGTTGATATTGTTTATTACCAAATAAATTAAAGTTTATTGAAGGATTGGCGGAATATACTGTAGTCAACTAGATTAACCAGAAAAGATGTCATGTTAAATATAGAAGCAAATTCAATAATAGTAATTTGAGTCTATAATAAATGTGTTAATATATTTGATATTTGGCTGTTCCTGCTGTCAGTCTGTTCATTTTTCCTCTCTTCAACTTTTTCTTAGGGAAGCACATTTAAGTAATTGGCAAAAGGAAACCGAATACAAACTCTTTTTATTGAGGAGGAAAGCCCTTTATTTGGCCCAGAGGCGGATTCTATTGGCCGTCAAGAGGAATTATTCACCAGACAACCTCGCCATCAAAATGGAGCGCAGGACTCATCTCTATTAACAGAACGATAAAACCATGCACACTGGACTTGTGAACGTAACTTTACAACAACACATTGGGAAGTTTAGAACCTACAAATAAAGGCAGACGAATATATAGTATGGAGTTTGTATACAGTGTATTTCCTCTAGCCTTTGTGAACTGCTGTAGGGATGAACACTGACCCACAGTCAAGCTACCAATGCTCGTACCCAAGCTAACTCGAAGACAAATTCGTCAACAGATACACAGGAACATGACACAACCCGAATTATGGGATGCGATCACGATAGGAGGCAGAGCTTATCGCATCGCTGCAAGGTCAAGTCCGTCCACAACATCGTTTGGTTAGCCAGTTGTTCTCCCCAACATGAATCCTCTCTGAGCGCCACCATGACACGTCTCCCCCATCTCCGTCCATCATAGTTAAGACACCAGGCTCTCCTCTCTCCCCTGGCTCTCCTTCCTCCTCCTCCTCCTCCTCCTCCTTCCGTCAGAGTCCTAGTGACTCATCCCCCAGAATCCTGCTTCAACAGGCCTCGTGATTGGTGACATCCGACCCACCTGCCTCTGGTTTAGGTCCGGTCCTGGCTGGAGGCCAGCGGCTGGTCTAGAGCCGACTCTGCCACACGCTACAGGCTCTGGCAATCATTCCGTCCGCTCAGAGAACCGGCGCTGCGCTGCGCTGCCCTGCGTCTCCCCCCTCCCCCCCCCCCGTTCCAGATGTGCTGGCGTGGCAGCCTGTCGTCGCTCAGCAAAATGCTATTTCCGAGTCTAAAAAACGATTAGCCCCACTTTGCATCTGCTTCCACAACAACCAATCATCATCAGGCAATAACGACGTCAATGATGTCACATTACCTGAGAGACATGAGAGAGAGACATGAGAGAGAGAGAGAGAGAACGAGAGAGACACACGAGAGAGACACACGAGAGAGACACACGAGAGAGACACACGAGAGAGAGAGAGAGAGAGAGAGAGAGAGAGAGAGAGAGAGAGAGAGAGAGAGAGAGAGAGAGAGAGAGACATGAGAGAGAGACATGAGAGAGAGAGAGACGAGAGAGAGAGACATGAGAGAGAGACACGAGAGAGAGAGACATGAGAGAGAGAGAGAGAGACGAGAGAGAGAGAGAGGTGTGATTATACAGAATACATTTACAAGGGTATACTGTGTGTACTCTGTGTGCCCTGTTATTATTTACTATACTGCCCTCCTCTGATCCTCCTCTTATGTCACATTACCTGAGAGAGAGAGAGTGAGAGTGAGAGTGAGAGAGAGAGGTATGATGATACAGAATACATTTACAAGGGTATACTGTGTGTACTCTGTGTGCCCTATTATTATTTGCTATACTGCCCTCCTCTGATCCTCTAAATGTACTGTTTTACACACCCACTCTGAATTGGGGGGGGGGAGGGGGTATTAATGAAACAGAATTTAATTAGATTTTAAATTCCTGCTTCGTTAGCCAGTTAGCGTGTTAGAACGGACATGGGAAATATTTTGTTTAACTAGCCTTCATGGCCTCACACAGATGGAGAATGCTGTGTGTTTGTGTGTGTGTGGGTGTCAGAAGTGGTATGTGAGGACCTCCAGCGTGTGATTCATCATTTCAAAGTAAAAGTCTAGTTAATGAGGGACAATTATTTTGTAATTAAAAGTCGACTTAATGAGGGACTATTATTTTCCAATTAAAAGTGGAGCTAATGAGATACTATCATTTTGAAAGACACCTTCATCTAAGCCTGACAGCAGCAGACTGTGAGGGACCTGGGGCCAGGGGTGTGGTTGTGGAATGTGATGTTTCATCTTTCAAAGGACTCTCTCTCTCTCTCACCCTCTCTAAATTCAATCCCGGTTTAAGTGTGTTCCACAGATGTTCTCATTGGGTTTGTGTCCTGAGTGGGTTAAGGTTTAAATGTTGAACAAGGTGGTGAAGGGGTTAGGAGGTGGTGGTGGTGGTGGTGGGACTAGGTGGTGGTTGTGGTGGTGGTGGGACTAGGTGGTGGTGGTGGTGGTGGGGTTAGGAGGTGGTGGTGGTGGTGGTGGGACTAGGTGGTGGTGGTGGTGGGACTAGGTGGTGGTGGTGGTGGGACTAGGTGGTGGTGGTGGTGGGACTTGGTGGTGGTGGTGGTGGGACTTGGTGGTGGTGGTGGTGGGACTAGGTGGTGGTGGTGGTGGTGGTGGGACTAGGTGGTGGTGGTGGTGGTGGTGGGACTAGGTGGTGGTGGTGGTGGTGGTGGGACTAGGTGGTGGTGGTGGTGGTGGGACTAGGTGGTGGTGGTGGTGGGAGGTGGTGGTAGTGGGAGGTGGTGGTGGTGGTGGGAGGTGGTGGTAGTGGTGGGAGGTGGTGGTGGTGGTGGGAGGTGGTGGTGGTGGTGGGAGGTGGTGGTGGTGGTGGGAGGTGGTGGTGGTGGTGGGAGGTGGTGGTAGTGGGAGGTGGTGGTAGTGGTGGGAGGTGGTGGTGGTGGGAGGTGGTGGTGGTGGGAGGTGGTGGTAGTGGGAGGTGGTGGTAGTGGGAGGTGGTGGTAGTGGGAGGTGGTGGTGGTGGGTGGTGGTGGTGGTGGTGGTGGTGGTGGGAGGTGGTGGTGGTGGGAGGTGGTGGTGGTGGGAGGTGGTGGTGGTGGGAGGTGGTGGTGGTGGGAGGTGGTGGTGGTAGTGGGAGGTGGTGGTGGTAGTGGGAGGTGGTGGTGGTAGTGGGAGGTGGTGGTGGTTGTGGGAGGTGGTGGTGGTAGTGGGAGGTGGTGGTAGTGGGAGGTGGTGGTGGTGGTGGGAGGTGGTGGTAGTGGGAGGTGGTGGTAGTGGGAGGTGGTGGTGGTGGTGGGAGGTGGTGGTAGTGGGAGGTGGTGGTAGTGGGAGGTGGTGGTGGTGGTGGGAGGTGGTGGTAGTGGGAGGTGGTGGTAGTGGGAGGTGGTGGTAGTGGGAGGTGGTGGTAGTGGGAGGTGGTGGTAGTGGGAGGTGGTGGTAGTGGGAGGTGGTGGTGGTGGTGGGAGGTGGTGGTAGTGGGAGGTGGTGGTAGTGGGAGGTGGTGGTAGTGGGAGGTGGTGGTAGTGGGAGGTGGTGGTAGTGGGAGGTGGTGGTGGTGGTGGGAGGTGGTGGTGGTGGGAGGTGGTGGTGGTGGGAGGTGGTGGTAGTGGGAGGTGGTGGTGGTGGGAGGTGGTGGTGGTGGGAGGTGGTGGTAGTGGGAGGTGGTGGTAGTGGGAGGTGGTGGTAGTGGGAGGTGGTGGTAGTGGGGGTGGTGGTAGTGGGAGGTGGTGGTAGTGGGAGGTGGTGGTAGTGGGAGGTGGTGGTGGTAGTGGGAGGTGGTGGTGGTAGTGGGAGGTGGTGGTAGTGGGAGGTGGTGGTAGTGGGAGGTGGTGGTAGTGGGAGGTGGTGGTGGTAGTGGGAGGTGGTGGTGGTAGTGGGAGGTGGTGGTAGTGGGAGGTGGTGGTAGTGGGAGGTGGTGGTAGTGGGAGGTGGTGGTAGTGGGAGGTGGTGGTAGTGGGAGGTGGTGGTGGTGGGAGGTGGTGGTAGTGGGAGGTGGTGGTAGTGGGAGGTGGTGGTAGTGGGAGGTGGTGGTAGTGGGTGGTGGTGGTGGTGGTGGTGGTGGTGGGAGGTGGTGGTGGTGGGAGGTGGTGGTGGTGGGAGGTGGTGGTGGTGGGAGGTGGTGGTGGTGGGAGGTGGTGGTGGTGGGAGGTGGTGGTGGTGGGAGGTGGTGGTGGTAGTGGGAGGTGGTGGTGGTAGTGGGAGGTGGTGGTGGTGGGAGGTGGTGGTAGTGGGAGGTGGTGGTGGTGGGAGGTGGTGGTGGTGGTGGGAGGTGGTGGTAGTGGGAGGTGGTGGTAGTGGGAGGTGGTGGTAGTGGGAGGTGGTGGTAGTGGGAGGTGGTGGTAGTGGGAGGTGGTGGTGGTAGTGGGAGGTGGTGGTAGTGGGAGGTGGTGGTAGTGGGAGGTGGTGGTAGTGGGAGGTGGTGGTAGTGGGAGGTGGTGGTGGTGGGAGGTGGTGGTAGTGGGAGGTGGTGGTAGTGGGAGGTGGTGGTAGTGGGGGTGGTGGTAGTGGGAGGTGGTGGTAGTGGGAGGTGGTGGTAGTGGGGGTGGTGGTGGTGGGAGGTGGTGGTAGTGGGAGGTGGTGGTAGTGGGAGGTGGTGGTAGTGGGGGTGGTGGTAGTGGGAGGTGGTGGTAGTGGGAGGTGGTGGTAGTGGGGGTGGTGGTAGTGGGAGGTGGTGGTAGTGGGAGGTGGTGGTAGTGGGGGTGGTGGTAGTGGGAGGTGGTGGTAGTGGGAGGTGGTGGTAGTGGGAGGTGGTGGTAGTGGGAGGTGGTGGTAGTGGGAGGTGGTGGTAGTGGGAGGTGGTGGTAGTGGGAGGTGGTGGTAGTGGGAGGTGGTGGTAGTGGGAGGTGGTGGTGGTAGTGGGAGGTGGTGGTAGTGGGAGGTGGTGGTAGTGGGAGGTGGTGGTGGTAGTGGGAGGTGGTGGTAGTGGGAGGTGGTGGTAGTGGGAGGTGGTGGTAGTGGGAGGTGGTGGTGGTAGTGGGAGGTGGTGGTAGTGGGAGGTGGTGGTAGTGGGAGGTGGTGGTAGTGGGAGGTGGTGGTAGTGGGAGGTGGTGGTAGTGGGAGGTGGTGGTGGTGGGAGGTGGTGGTAGTGGGAGGTGGTGGTGGTGGGAGGTGGTGGTAGTGGGGGTGGTGGTAGTGGGAGGTGGTGGTAGTGGGAGGTGGTGGTAGTGGGGGTGGTGGTGGTGGGAGGTGGTGGTAGTGGGAGGTGGTGGTAGTGGGAGGTGGTGGTAGTGGGGGTGGTGGTAGTGGGAGGTGGTGGTAGTGGGAGGTGGTGGTAGTGGGGGTGGTGGTAGTGGGAGGTGGTGGTAGTGGGAGGTGGTGGTAGTGGGGGTGGTGGTAGTGGGAGGTGGTGGTAGTGGGAGGTGGTGGTAGTGGGAGGTGGTGGTAGTGGGAGGTGGTGGTGGTAGTGGGAGGTGGTGGTAGTGGGAGGTGGTGGTGGTAGTGGGAGGTGGTGGTAGTGGGAGGTGGTGGTAGTGGGAGGTGGTGGTAGTGGATGGGATAAAGGAGCCATCTGGTGTGGATGAAGGTCATGATTCATCACTCCCGTAGCAGTAGCTCTCCTGGGAACAAGATGCTGTCCCACCAGGACCACCATCGCTAAAGATGGGTCAGGTGAAAAGCATGACTGCAGGGGAGCCAGTGACCTGAGTCAGGCTCAGTGAGACACCCACACATCCCTGAATAGATCTCATCACTTTTTCATGCACGCTAAACAACACACTAAATACCAGACTCGCTAAACACACCGTGGAAAGTCATCGTTCTGTGAAGTCGAGGAGAAGTAACGCACGTACATGTTTTATTCATTCTCTGGTTGAATACGCCACCTCCCTCCCGATGCTCCTCCACCACCTCCCCATCCCCTGTCCCTCCTCCTCCTCCACCTCCCCATCCCCTGTCCCTGCTCCTCCTCCACCTCCTCATCCCCTGTCCCTGCTCCTCCTCCACCTCCCCATCCCCTGTCCCTGCTCCTCCTCCACCTCCTCATCCCCTGTCCCTGCTCCTCCTCCACCTCCCCATCCCCTGTCCCTGCTCCTCCTCCACCTCCCCATCCCCTGTCCCTGCTCCTCCTCCACCTCCCCATCCCCTGTCCCTGCTCCTCCTCCACCTCCTCATCCCCTGTCCCTGCTCCTCCTCCACCTCCCCATCCCCTGTCCCTGCTCCTCCTCCACCTCCCCATCCCCTGTCCCTGCTCCTCCTCCACCTCCCCATCCCCTGTCCCTGCTCCTCCTCCACCTCCTCATCCCCTGTCCCTGCTCTTCTTCCACCACCTCCTCCCTGTTCCTCCTCCTCCTCCTCCTCCACCACCTACTCCTCTGTCCCTCCCTTGCCTGCTCCTCCTTCAGGAGGAGCAGGCTAGGTGGTATCGATCAGATGGGCTGTGAAGGAGTAAGGAGGAGAAGGAGAGGACTCCTAAGTAGAAGGAAACCCTGGGAGGAGTCGGGTTGCTAGGAAACCATCTGCTGAGGTTTGGCAGTGATCCCTGTTGACCAAGACCCAGCTTCCCTGAGAATGCGTTCGATAATGCTTGCAAAATACTAGAATAGTTAACATAAATTAGCATATTGAATATATTATTTGCTTAGATTTGGAGTGTTGACAACAATTCTAACTGTTATTGAATATGGATATTCCTAAAAAGTATTAGTATATATTTGAGCATTCAATTGGTCATTTTTATATGTGCAAATCTTTAGATTTAGAAGTGTAACAATTGAAAACTCTGCATTCAACTGAAGTTTTCCTAATTGGATAGTTGTATACATACGCCTGGAAATATATGCCTGTATAATTCATAGCTTGGGTCTTCTGGTTCCGGTCCCTTTGTGTTTCTTGTGAGGTTTCCATCATGTCAGCTTTGTTAACCGCTGTTCTGAAAGGCTTGATCACTTATTTAACGTTTGGCTGTCTTTTGAAAAGCAATGAGGGGGAGATTTACCCACTCCCTCCCAATTTGGTCGGGCCTGTATTAGACCAACTCAAACGGCCAATAGCAATCACACGCACACACACACAAACACTCATGCACGCACGCGCACACACGCACACACGCACACACACACAACCACCCATCACAGTTCTTCCTTCCTCATGAAAAATAAATCAGGCACAACATTTAAACCCTGAACCTTCTCCCCCCCCCCCCAGCTCCAGCCCGCCATTAATATTTCACTTCATCCTCCACTTATTTTAGGAGGAGACTTTGCTCTGGAAGCCCACCTGCCCAGCGGGGAGGAGGAGAAGCTCAGAGGAGGAACTCAGAGGAGCAGACAGGAACTCAGAGTTCACCTTTTAGAAACCGTCTACAACATCAAACTCTCCCGTGTCGTCCCTGGGCTCAGACCTCCAGGAAGCTGCCTGAATTAATTGCCTGACTGAAGAATGTTGATTTGTCTTTGCAGTGGTTTTCCGTCTCTTTCCCGAGCGATGGAGCCAATGTTCCACAGCTTGTTGAGCGGCGAATGAATAGAAAGAGAGCTGATGGAGATTGGACATTTCTCCACTCCAACTCCATTTTAGACAACGTTGAATTCAATTCATGGGTCAACCGAAGCGCGTTGCATTCAGACAAGACCTCCAAACACCCTGCCGATGAATCAGCTGTGAGACTGGAACCAGGAACACAGTGTTTTCCTCTCCGTCTCCGTCTAGTTGGGCAACAACAGGTTATGTTAGAGGATAAAGGAGGAGTATAGAGGATATAGCTAGCGGTCACAGCAACCACAAGCTCGCTTCATTCATGCAAATCAACAGCTTTTGAAATACGCTAATACTGTAAACACTGCAGTCCCTCATGGGTTCGGCTTTATTGTTTGGTAGTGGAAGAGAAAAGTTGCCGGCAGGCATTTAGGAAGGGCAGCTAAAGTTAAACATGAATTTCACTATTTTTGCCACCTCAATAAATTAAGCCTTGTTGTAAAAAAACTAAAAGCAAACCCCTGATCCAGGGAAGGTTTAACTGTGAACATTATCTGGTGGTGGTTGTTCCGATATTCTGTTGTAGACTGGTATTTAGTTTGGCTGTTTGATACGTTTCACTGAAACTGATTGGAGGGAAGAGAACCGCTGCCCGGCTGAGATAAACAAAGACCTAACAGAGGTTCGTCACGCTGTTCGCTTAAACCCATCGCCATCACCAGCCCTGACGACTGGCCTCCCTGATCAAACCCTTCATACCAACACCCCCCCCCCCCGGGAGCTTCACGCACCCATCCCTAACAGAGATCAATGAAGATGATCAGGGGAGAGAGCAACGCAGAGAAACACCGTAACCTATACCTCAAGGACCTCAAGGACCCGGAGTGCTTCTGGATCTGCCCCGGGGATTACTGAGCCAGCTCGCTCCGTCGCTTCATCCTGCTCTCTCAGCCTCAGAGTGGGGGCTGAGACGCCGTCTGCTCCTGGGTAAGGAGGCACCGTTTGCAGCCGTTGTCACGACGCTGGAAGCCTCTCTTCTCTCTGTTCGCCCAGACGCTGTAATGAGCCAACGTCGTTAAAGGATTAACACCGGCACCGTTAGACACCACGTCGAACCAAAAGAGGCTCGTTTAACTCGTGGTATTAATCCTCTTGAGAAAGGACGACAGACATGTTATTTTGCATGTTGCGTCGGTCCACTTTTTTCCCCACAGGAAAGTTTTATTGTCATTACAACACTGTGGAGACTCCCACATCACAGTTGGAAGAGATATGTATATATAAATATATAAATAAATAAATATTTGTATATACATACATGGCTTGTAATGACTAAACAGGGAGCCCCTTTAAATAGTCTGTATGTCACACCGTAATAACCAGTTTTACTTGGAAGCCATGTTACCAAAGCAACACCAGCCTCAGAGTGTTGTTTTGGCTTTTATCCAAAGCAATAGATTCGCTAAACGCTGGAGAGAGTCAGGGGACATTTTTACAACATCCATCCACACTGTGAAATAAATGTTTATTGACAAACTAGTACGTTGACGCATTTCTTCTTTTTCCTCCCGGTTGGTTTTATGTCTGGGAGATGTTTGGCCTCCTAGGGGGTTTTGTTATGTGCCAGACCCCGACTTCTCTGGTTCAATGTACTTCCACTTTCATTGTGAAGGCAAATAAACAATCTGCTCGGTTCCCCGGCAGTATAAATAGAGAGCGGAGGTGTGTGTCTCTGGTTCATCCGACCAGAGAGTCGCTCGGGTTTCAGAGAGGAAGTGCTGACACTGTGGATGAATGCATCAAATGACTATAGCAGAATAGTCAAGGTAATAGTGAAATTCTAAAAAGACAGATACAGACTAGTTTCAAGTTCCAGGTCTGGAGTTTGTAAGTTCTGTTTGGCTCTGAGGAATGAGAAGGAAGAGTCGCAGAGGGAAAGAACAACAAAATGGCCGCCCATTGACATTTGAATAAAAATGGATTTATCTCCCCATCCCCACAGGACAGAGAATGTCTGCATGGACAGAAATCGGTGGGACATAAATAAATAATACAGGGTCAAAACAGAGCCTCGGGTGTTCTGCAGGCAGCTGACTGTACTCAGGAGTTCATTACAAAAGCTCAAAGGCGTCAGTTAAGGGGTGACTCAGAAATCGATTGAACAAAAATCTGCTTTCCATAAAACTTAACACATCAGGCGATCTTCACACAGCAAAGATTCAATATAAGATTCTTTATATGATATAAACAAGAGAATAAGGAACAATGGTACAATCTTTCCAAATAAAGGTGGTTTAGACTTTTTTTTCCTGCTGTTTGGAACACGCTGTTGTTCTTAAGCCATCGGGAGTCCTAGGGTGGTTTAGTTACACTTTTGTTTGGTGAGAAGGTCATTAACAAGTAGTTTTGGAAGTCTGTTTCTCCCAGGCTGCCCTCTGAAGTTGAAAAAGTTCTGGGAATTGTAATCTTTGCATAAGTATTGTCATTGTGCCAATGTGTGTATTGTTTAAAGATTGAGGAGGAGACTGAGATCGAACCAGCAACCTTTCCAATCATCATCATCTTCTCCCGTGGTTCTGAGCACTGCGGCCTGGGTAGGGCTGCTCCATTATGGGAAAAAATATAATCACCATCATTTTGGTCGATATTGAAATCACGATTATTCAAACGATTATTTTTGAGTTTGAAAACATGTTGCATTTATTCAGCATGTCTCTCCCAAAAAAAACTTTGTAACTGAGAACTTTGAAATTTTGGCATAAAAATTATACTAAATGGTCAAAAGAAAATGTTCCAATCTAAAATAATATACAGAGATGTATCCATCTGTTCTACCATTCCTATAAAACATAAAAACGCAGGACGCTGCGTTTGCCAACGGGCTGCAAGCTCCACAGAAGAACTGCTGTTATTTATCCCTCTTCTCGTTCTGTACCCTCCATCGTACCTGCGGTCGGGGCCCGATGCCCACCCCGGAGGACGTCACAGAGGTTATCTTCCCCGGGTATTTCTCCAGGGATCACTTCCCGTTACATAATTATTTCACCTACTGAAGGAGGGAAGGCAGCAAGGCACCGCCTCAGATCTCCTGAGCTCCGTGAGGATTAACCCCTGACTATAGTCTGGGTGGAAGAACCACCAGCACCGTCAGGAACGTCAGGAGAGAGCAGAGGATCCAGATATGTCTCGCTTTGTGTTTCCCAGCGTCCCGCCTGGACCTTTATCCTCTCTCTGAGCTCCACTCCCTCCCTCCCTCAGCTGTCAAATTAAAAGTCATTGAAGTCAGAGAGCTCCCCCCTCTCCCTTGAGGAGAAGGGGTCCCTCCTCTTCCTCCGCCTCTTCCTGAGGAGGAGGAGGAGGAAGGAGGAGCAGTAGAGAGGAGGAGGTCTGGCTCTGTATTCCACCCACTGCCAGGAGCCCTGTCAGAGTGTTTATATCACTATAATAAATATCTGCTACAAATCCCATACATTTCCCCTCATAATTATCGAGTAAACATCTAGCAAATAGCCAATATATGTCACCTCATAATTACCTAGTAAACATGTGGTAAAATAGCCAATATAGATCCAGTCATAATTATCTAATAAATATCACATTGCCAATAAATATCCAGTACACAAGTTCTGGATGTCAACATAAAATGATCTGGTAAACAAAGAACAAAGAATTGCAACTAAATAAATAATAAATATCAAGTACATGTCCACTCATAATTATCTAGTAAACATCTAGTAAACAGCCAACAAACAATCAAAAATAGCATCTTGATATCCAGAACATGTTCATAGGTATCTAGTAAACAGTCGATACGCAATCAATAAATATCTGATTATCTATATCGGGAGAGAGGGCAGGTTGTCAGCGGAGCGTCAGCGTGAGCGCTGGGGGCATCCGACAGCTGCCACCAGGACACAAAGGGACGAGCAGCCAAGCCCCTCATCGCCGCGCCACGTCCGTCAGGATGAGGGAGCTGCTGAAGGGCGCCGCGCACGGGGGGGGGCAGTCGTGGAGCAGACACAGCGCGCTCAACCACTGCTGTGAGCCGCCGGACACCCGTTCAACACAGAGCGCCGATCTCATCCGCAATCCGCTCGGATGATCCGCTGATCAGGCCTGGATCTCCAGCCGAGCGCCCGTCTCGTTTTGATTTTCTTCTTCCCCTGCCACTGAATCAATGTCTTTCGGCTTAGCGGCCTGGGATGATGACACCGGTTGAAACCGACCGACGCTGTACTGCAACCGAATTCCCTGAGCAGCCAGAGATGTGGAGGCACTCTGCTACTGTGGCAACACACACAGTACTACACTATTTAGCCATTTTAACATCCACGCTTAGCGTATGTTAAAGCTGTGGCTCGCAGTGAATGATTCCCGTGTGGGCGACATGTGGCTCAGGAGGTAGTGCGGATTGGACTGGAAAACGGGAGGTTGTTAGTTTGATTCCCCGGCTCTTCCTAGCGGAGTGTCAAGGTGTCCCTGAGCAAGACACCTAACTGCAGCCGACGAGCTGGCTTTCGCCTTGGATGGGTGACACCGCCGTTGGTGTGTGAATGCGTGTATGAATGGGTGAATGTCAGGCAATATTGTAAACCGCTTTGAGTGGCCACTGGTTAGAAAAGCGCAATATAATACAGTCCGTTTACCATTCATTCAGAGACATGTAAGGAATCAGCAGGATATTCCATCTTACACTAAGGGGCCTACAGTTAAGGTTGTGGACATTGGGGATTGAACCCAGAACCTTTGAGCTGGGGGCATAACACTCTCGGCACGAGACTATCCTACCTCCTAGTTCTTGAAATCTGACCATGTTACCTCTCCTGGGATGGGGGGGTACTCGCTGGAGGTCCGAAGAACAGTCAGACG